>NC_045441.1:37343319-37537522 GCF_002776525.5 Piliocolobus tephrosceles
GCTTGAGGTCCACTCCAGACCCTGTTTGCCTGGGTATCAGCAGCAGAGGTTGCAGAAGATAGAATATTGCTGAACAGCGAGTGCACCTGTCTGATTCTTGCTTTAGAAGCTTCCTCTCAGGGGTGTACTCCACCCTGTGAGGTGTGGGGTGTCAGACTGCCCCTAGTGGGGTATGTCTCCCAGTTAGGCTACTCAGGGGTCAGTGATCCACTTGATCAGGCAGACTGCCCCTTCTCAGATCTCAACCTCCATGTTGGGAGATCCACTGCTCTCTTCAAAGCTGTCAGACAGAGTCGTTCACGTATGGAGAGGCCTCTGCTGCTTTAGCTGAGCCCTGTCCCCAGAGGCGGAGTCTACAGAGACAGGCAGGTTTCCTTGAGCTGCTGTGAGCTCCACCCAGTTCGAGCTTCCCAGCGGCTTTATTTACCTACTTAAGCCTCAGGGATGGTGGGCGCCCCTCCCCCAGCCTAGCTGCTGCCTTGCGGTTAGATTGCCGCAGACTGCTGTGTTAGCAAGGAGGGAGGCTCCGTGGGCGTGGGACCCTCCCAGCCAGGTGTGGGATATAATCTCCGGTGTGCCGGTGTTACAGCGCAGTATTGGGGTGGGAGTTACCCGATTTTCCAGGTGTTGTGTGTCTCAGTTCCCCTGGCTAGGAAAAGGGACTCCCTTCCCCCTCGCGCTTCCCAGGTGAGGTGATGACTCGCCCTGCTTCAGCTCTTGCTGGTCAGGCTGCAGCAGCTGACCCGCGCGGATTGTCCGGCACTCCCGAGTGAGATAACCCCAGTACCTCAGTTGAAAATGCAGAGATCACCGGTCTTCTGTGTCGCTTGTGCTGGGAGATGGAGACTGAAGCTGTTCCTATTCGGCCATCTTGCTCCGCCCCCCCGCATTTTTATTTCTTAATAAATCAACTCTACTGACTTCTTTAGGGCTGTATTCTCTTTTATATTTATCTTAACATTCCTGATTTGTTCATTAAGGTAAATAGTAGGACTCTACCAGCCAGGTGGCCCAAGCCACTGGAATATACATACTTCTGAAAATAAATCTCAATTTTAATTTTATTTATATGGCTTCAATCTGGTATAAGAGTGCACAAGGATTATGCATTTCCTGCCAGTATCTAGATCACCCAGCCCGCAACATGTGAGTTACTTGGTAAAACTAACAGTGAGGTAGGAAGTTGTTAACTGTGAAGGGAGGGACCCCGGACCCAAAGAGAGCACTGTCCTGTTCAGGTTAACAGAGCTCACACTTGCTCTGCTTTTGACTCACAGTCTGCCTGATCTTTTTTGCAAGTCACTTAACCCTCTGCTCTTCTGTTTCCTCAGCAGTAAAATCTACTGTAAAATCTTTCCTCAGAAGTAAAAATCTACTACTGCTGTGGTAAAGACTGCATAAAGTTTATATGCAAATCAGTAAAACATAGTAGGGATGCAATGTGGAGTAGCTTTAATGTTACTGTTGGAAAAAACACTTGAGAGCCAAAACTCTTTCCCTGGCACATTTTAGCTGTGAAGTATTAAGTTGGCATCAGGTCTCCAAACTTCTCACCTACAGGTATCCTCCAGCAGCCATTTTAAGTACACATTACAGTGTGACTACATATGCCTCCACCTTCTTGCTTCTCATTTTTCTCTTGTTTGGCAGCATTGGTCTTTGTCTGTGCTGTGCTCTGCTCCCTCCCCACTGTCACCAGCACACACACTTGAGAAGCACTGCCATTACTTGGGCCTATAGGGCTCACTTCCTAAAGTCTTCCATGATGCCCTTAGAATTAATATATCTCTTTCTTTGGAACTTGCAATGCACAATAGTTACACATTGCTTTCTGTATTTGTATTTGGTTCCCTATTACAATTATCTATATATGTTTTCTGTGTTTTCTTTTTGCACCTGTTAATCTGTGATGACCTTAAGCATAAGGGTTGACCTCATTTCAGTTTGAATAATAATAGACATTCCTCAAATACTGGGCTTTTTTCTACTTCATGACCACATGCAGGCAAATAAAAAGCCGGAGAGCACATTTTCCTGTTAGAAAGCAATTGACAAGGATTAGGATTTTAAATAACAGCTATAGTCAACTCGTGGATGGCAGAGAGGCCTGGGGGGGAGAAATGCACAGGGCAAACTCTGATAGTGTTTATGGACACGGAGGGATTATATAACATGACGAAATGAGAAGAGGCAGAGCCATGGGGGACATTCATGCTTTCCTGGCTGAATGCTCAGCCATGCAAGGAGCGTGCTCCAAGCACCAGCGAGCCTGGCAGGAATCCCGGATGCAAAGGACAAAGGTAAACTCTGCCGCCAGGGATCCAAACAGAACACAAAGGCGCTCAGTTGCTCAAGGACTGCATACCACCCTCTCACCTGGCTGATGGCTGCTAAAAGAGTTCTACATGAAATGCCTCTGTTCAACCAATTTTCTGCTGTCTACTGCTTGAACTACTTGTAATATTTTCAAAGAAAAATAATATATGTATTTGTCATCTAATTTATTCCATGCAAATGCATTCTACATTATCATGTGTGCCTCTGTGTGTGTGTGTGTGTGTGTTCACATTTTAAAAAATGGGAAATTAAAGCACTGATTTAGAAAATAAATTCTCAAAGAAATTAAGCCATGTGCTTAGGGTACCACAGAAAATTAGAGGAATCAAGATTTGAATGAAGGCTTTTTTCCCCCTAGTTTCCAAAACCATTGTTCTTTTTAATCTAGTAGGCTCCTTTGACATTGCCTGTAAAGTCGTCTTCAAAAGCAAATGAAATTGGAACTATTCAACTACTGGAAAACTCAAATGGCTCTCCAAAGCTCTCAAGAGAAGTCCAAACTACTTGATTTGAAAAACAACACTTTTCATGGTTAAGGTGTGGCTTACTGAACAGCCCTAACTTCTTGTCACCAAAACTGGCCCTTCTCCAATTTTCTATGTGCTGTTTATTGTTCTGAAAAAATATTTCCACATCAGCATTTTTGCATATGCCTTAGAAAGCTCTCCCACTCTAGAACATGAAAGAATGTAGCTCACTTTATCACAGATGGCGAAGACACATACCTTTACACTGCCCTAGACCTCTAAGAGTCATTCTCCCTTGAGCAACTCTCATTGCATTTTGTCCTGGTTAATTGTTTATGTATATATGTGTATATATATCTTAGATATTATATATACATATAGTGTGTGTGTGTGTGTGTGTGTGTGTGTGTGTGTGTGTTCCTGGCTAGAATGGGGATAATATGATGAAAAGAAAAGTTGCTTATCCTTCTTGTGTTAAATGTTATGATCCCAGATGCACAGTAGATTACAACCTATGTCTATTGACTAATCAGTGTTTTTTATTTCTCCCCTTATTTTGGTGAAACATAAATCAGTTTATTGGTTACATGTATCATGTTTGTTTATCTTTATGAGTATGGAAAAGTCTGAAACCATCCTCATAGAATTAAATAAAACTAAATTGCTAGTTTTTCACCAAAAGCATAAGTATTAAATAGAAGCATAGCTAAGCATTCAGCAGTTGCCTATAGCCCACTTCCTTATAGCTGCTTACTGCTTAGAAGTCATATAGCACCTGTCACAAGGCCCTAGCATCTATAGATAACATCTTTGACATTAAGAAGCCTCAAGTCTTCCATTTGAGATATTTTCCAGACTCTGCATTTCAGTAGGTCCACTGATGTCAGGCAATCTGAAGACCCCTCTGAGGAGCCGACCAAGTGCAGAAATGTGGTATTTTCATCTCTTTCTGATGACTTCACTTTTCACTTCACCAGCTCCTCAGCCCCCTACCTGCCAAAATTTCCTTAAAAAACTCAGTCCAAAACTCCTCAGCGAGCAGATTTAACATTCCCTCAAACCTCTTCATTTGGCCGCCAACCAGTTATTAAACTCTCTCTGCTGAAACTCCTACTGTTTTGATGCTTTTCTCTGCTCCCAGGCAATGGGCACAAACCTTGTGGTCCTATAACAAATTTACTTCCCCCTTTAAAATATATGCACAATATTAGGTTCACAGATGCCAACTAGAAGCGAAAGCATTCTGGAACTCACATAAGGAACAAGACAAATCAAAGACAGCCACGTGGCAGCCTCACTGCCCTCTCAGCTTGGCCTCAGGAATTCATTTGAAAGTATATTTAATTCTCTCCTTCTCTAGTTTATTTACATGCCCCTCCCATTGAGGAGTGCTGCCTAGGGAAGAACAAAAGAATACCTCTCAATCATATGAAAACACAAAGTCAGAAGAAAAAAAAAATAATGTATTCCTTGGGGATCTTAAAGAAACATTTTAATTCTCATTGATTTTTTTAGGTGTGGTGGTAGCAGAAAATAGTTCCAGGTTGTCAGAGAAGGAGAACAATAAAATCTAGTTTGTAAAATATTCCCAAAGCATTTTCTCTTGTCTTAGGATCTTCTTTCAACATTTCCCTTACTCATGGCTGGAGCTCAGAGGCCCTTTTCTTATTTCACCACTTCAATTTAATTTGACTTGATTTTTAGTGTTTCTTCAGATTTCATTTTGCATGCTTACCATTCATGACTCACCTTTACTTCCTTATCAGTACGGAAAGTTAAATGTTAAACACATGCGAACAACTTCTGATGAATTCTGACAATTTTTACAAGTTTTCTACCCATATTACCTAGAAGCTGCATAATGATTTTGCTTTATATCCACAGAATTATAATTTTAGAGTCAGAAGATATTCAACTCAGAGAATATTTAGGTCAAACACCTAATTTCACAGGTGAGGAAGCTAAAAACCTGGTTGTTACATGTGTAGCTCAAGGTTACAAAACTAATTAAGAAAACCCTGAGGACTAAAACACTAATCTCCTAATTCCCAAAGTTTGCTCTCAGACTATTTTGGCTTTTCATGCTAGTTCACATAGTCATTTGATTGAACCTGACTCATGTTATAAGCTGTAGAGGTTTCACCCTTGAGCTAGGCCTGATGAGACTTCAGGGTATAATGAAACTGGATTCAGTACTAGAAACTGTCGTGTCTACAGATCCACTCTTCCATATGTGAACAATGGCTTGCCAATTTAGCTCACCTTCTTCAAACACAAGTTCACTATCTATAGAATGGATATTGTGACTCTTACACCACAGGGTAGTAGTGAGACAAAAATGAAAGAATAAATATAAATTATTTAGTTCAGTTTTCAAGAAAAAGAATATAATCAGGAAATAGCCTATTCCTCATCATTCCTCTCTGGATTAAGGATATTTCAATCCACATACCCAAATACATATTATCCCAAATTTATATGATAATCTCTAGCTTACTATGTTCAATTTTGTCCTAAAAAGCTAAGCCATATGGCTTTGTTTGTTTTTTTTCATGGTTTACCAAGAAATGCCTTCATTTATCAAAGTACTCTAACTATACAGAAATGCTTAAACATTTTTTAAATTCCTCCATAAATCAGCCTGCTCTCTTTAGGAAAAACATTAACCATTTGAAATAAAATCTGGCAACATTATAAAATCTGGGAACATATGTTTCTGTACTTGTTTCTGTATCTGTATTTCCCTCTGTCTCTCTCCCTCTGTCTCTCTTTCTCTTTCTCTCTCTTCTCTCTGTCTCTTCCTGTGAGTGTAAGTGTGTGGGTTTATATTTGGCTATTTCTCCATAGTGAAAATGCACTATGTAATAAAAAACACTTGACTTGTTTTATTTAACAATAAATTACAGACATTTTATTAGGTTGTTTTTTTCTGTAAAACAGAATCTTAGACAAAGACTTATGCGTGTTACTTAATTAGGAAATGTAATCTCAGAGAGCAAGAGAGAGGGATGGGAAAACAAAATAGGCTGTGAGAAGGAATTCATGAAATTAAGAGTTATTGTTGATTGTCATATGAGTGACTGATGGTTTTAATCCCTTTGCCTTATCTGAAAAGGCTATGAAATGCATCTCATGACTATTTGTCTCCAAAGAGGATAAATGGCTTGTGTACTGTCTCCCATCTCCACCTCATAACTGCCCCACATTTCAGGTTCATGCATACACAGACTCAGAGAGAATTTCCATAGCTTCCCATGCCTTGGTGTCAATCAAGAAGCCCTAGATCATGGGGCAGAATCCACGTGGCACAGGCAGAGATGTGATGAAGCTGACAGATGCCCACACAGAGCAGTAGTGGTGGGAATAAAGGCAAGGCAGACTGGGACTCTCAAATGGTGCAGAAGGGTTATCTGACACAGTCCATACCTTGGTCATTCAGATCTGCTTCTGCCCTGCATTTGAGCTATTTTATTCCCAATACTTCTGACACCAAATGTGTGATTTTTTTTTTCCCCTTATACCCACCAGTTTTCAAACTCTCTGGATACCAAATGGGTGTCCTATAAATTCATTCAATTCTGACATAAACTACACAAAGTTGGTGTCAGGCTCCACAGGTTTAGGCTCTCAGTCCCACAACACTGACCTCGCTTCAGATGCCAGTGGCAGGTATAGTGTCCCCAGATTACCCATTCTTCTGTCTAACCTGGCTACAGTGTTGGAGGATTCCCTCCATACTCTTTCAAGTTTGTTAAACTCCAGACAAGTTTCCTTACTATTACTTTTTATAGTAAAAGATATAACTCAGGAGCAGCCAAATAGAAAAGATGCATAGAGCAAGGTATTGGAGCAGTGTTGCAAAGACTGAACATATTTCTAATAATTCCACAGCTTGCATCCAACTCCCATACTAATTTATTCGGCCTCAATTGTGATAACAAGATGCTCTTACTCTTCTGAGATACAAGTGCAATCCACTGCAGAGTCCAGTTTGAGGTGATAGCTACAATCTCCGCAAATATTCAATGCAAACAGGTAAATGACACAAGCTACAGTCCCTGCTGCTAAACCTGTTCTAGCACCCTAAATGGCATTTATTGTATCCTTCCTAAAATACCCATTTTATATTTCACTCAACCTTGGCTAGTAATTTAGTCAACTTGGCTTATCTTGAGATACAGTGTTAATTGGATTCCTGGGGGAGCTTTTTGTTTTGAGCCTGTTCTAATATAATAGGTTGGTGCAAAAGTAATTGCAGTGTTTGCCATTAAAAGAGAGAGCAAAACCGCAATTACTTTTGCACCAACCTAATAACCCAACCTAATACCATTCACTGTTATAACTCAGGAGAAAATACAAGGAGACACCCCAGGAGGTGCATGGCTTCCTGACAATCTTTCCTGGACATTAATCAGTCTAGCTTACCCTCACTAAATATCAGAGGGCTCCTTTATCCCCTATGGATACCTCTAGCACTATCAGACACGATAAGCTACATATGATAGCTATGTATCATGCATTATATATATGATATATGATAAACTCTATATATGTTGTATATCATATAGATATATAATAGCTTAGATGTGATCACAGCTTGGCAAGCAGCTTGGATCAGGGTCTGACTTTGGTGCAAAATTATCTCTTGCTCTGGGTCTCACTCAAAAGTGAAAGCCTGGTGAGTCATCCAGGAAAGGTTTCAGAGACTTATTCTCAAGTATCATACATTCTGCCTCAAAATGCAAAGATGCCTCAAAACGCAAAGTGCCTCTTTCTTAATAAGGAGTATAAGGTGGCATGCCACAGAATACTGCATGTTTAAAAACTTCTCACCAATGACTGGTCAGTAAATGTGTTTGGTGTGCGTATGTTTTTTCTCCCTCACCTTGTAGGATGCATGTGTCACACTAGGTTATTAATGGTACTCACCACCTCCTGCTCACCATTTCCCGTTAGTGTAATGCTATTAGTACAGTGCACAAACATGAAGCTTTACAGAACATCAGGAAAATAACATTCTTAAAGATGGTATTTTATCAGAGTTCTGACAGTTAATACAACCTCGAAGTAAGACATTGAAAATATACTACTGGGTCACTCATGCAAAGGCAAACTGCTTTTGATCAACCCTACTAATATGGACCAATAACTACACATTCACAGATCAGTGGTTACAGAGTGAATGCCAACAGCTGTATGGATCATCTTCAGTGAGGAACTATATTGGTACAATAGCTATAATTGGAAATACCAACACCATCTGGTTATATTAACAATAATCCACCTTCTTCTGATACAATTCCCCCAGTTTTAGCAGAAACCACAGAGGTAAAATGGAGTGAGATATTATGCTAAGCACCGATACTACATCCTTTAAGTCAGGTTGGCAAACTTTCCTGCAGACGACCAGATAATAACCATAGGCTATATAGGTCATAAGGTCTCTGTCACGACTTCTTAACTCTGCAGCTATAAATAATGCATAGACTAATGACTGTGGCCATATTCCAATAAAATTTTGTTTCCAAAAAGAAGCAGTGGACCAGATTTGGCACATGGAGCATTGTTTGCCAAATCCTGTTTTAGGTCTTCAATCATGGCACTAACTTCTACAATCACTCTTGAAATACAATATAGCTACTGATTTTCTCTGTGCTGGATGAATGTGAGTAGTAGCTTCAGGTACTTCCATTTAGCTTTTTTGTACTGGGTTGACAGCATCCTTCCAAAATTCATGTCCACCGAATTTCAGAATGTGACCATACATGGAAATATTGTCTGCAGATGTCATTGCTAAAGTTAAGATGAGGTTATCCTGGGTTAAGGTGAGCCCTAATCCAAGATTGGTATCCCTATAAGAATAAAAATGGAGACAGAGACACACACAGGAGACCATGTGATGATGAAGGCAGAGTTGGAGTGATATGTCTACAAGGATTGTTAGCAGCTACCAGAAGCCAGGAGAGAGGCATAGGATAGCTTTTTCTTCAGAGCCTCCAGGAAAAACCAACCCAAATTTCAGACTTTTGGTCTCACAAAATGTGAGAGAATAAATTTCTGTTGTTTAAAGCCACCCAGTTTGTGTAATTTGCTACAACAACCCCAGGAAACTAACACATATTTCCATTTTTATAGTTCTGATTAGAGGGATCAGGGTCACAATTTGAAGATACTCTCTACTGTAAAGTGTATTTATCTTAATTATATACCCAGGGACAAGATATTGACTATCTGGTGGGTCTGCAGTTATTTCATCTATCACTTTATCGTATGGCATCCATGATTTCCTACCCTAGCTATATGACTATGAAGGTTTCGTTGCATTAATGTTAGCTGAAACCCCATACCCACCAGTCCTTAAAAAGTCTAATCAGCTTGCTTTATTCAGGTATTGTTAGCTCGGAAAGAGTCAGATCCTTTTTTAGAAGGACAGGGATAATATTTATTTTAAATATTTGCAATGATTTTGTAGGATCTTTTGACAAAGAAACATAGATGTTTTTTTATTTATGGACTCTGGCTCTGACTTACACCTGAAAACTGATAGAAAGGAAATGATTTCCTATTGCAAAGGGTAACATAAGCTTTCTGATCAGAATATTTTGATTCTTTCATCCACATTCTACAAAAAAACCTATTTTTCGTCTATATTGCCTCATCAAGCTTCATAATTCCTTAGCCATTGACATTTCCCTGCATATCAAGTACACTATTACAGTACATCCTATTACAGTAACCAGATCAGTTTTGCCTCTTAATATTGGTTTATTCCTTTTTGTTGCTGATTAGAATTTTTTAGAATGATTCAATGAGAAGTTGACAAAAACATTTTTCTGTGGAAGATATTTGGGTTGTATCTGTTACTTTTTATTAGTACAAATTAGGCAGCTATGAACTTTCATATAAATCTTTTGTGTAGAAACATGCTTTCATTTTCTTTTGGTCAGAGGGATGACCTGAGATGGCATAGGTGGATTATATGGTAGTTATCTGTTTGACATTTTTTTAAACTAGCAAAGTATTTTATGAAGAGGTTTTATCATTTTACAATCACAGTAGTGGTATATGCGGCTTCTTGAGCCTCCACATCACCGCCAAAAATAACTATGAACAATGTTTTTAATTTCAGCTGTTCTAACAGGTCTTTAGTGGTATCTCATTTCATTTTCCTTTTGAATTTTTCTAATGATTACTGATATTGAGAATTTTTTCATATACTTTTTTTTGCTACCCATTTATCTTCTTTGGCAAATTGATAAAATCTTTTGCCAATATTTATTGGATTATTTACTTTCTTTTTTGAATTTAGAGAATTTTTATATATCCAGGATAAAAATTCCTTCTTAGAATATGATTTGTAGAGGATTTTTTTTTCAATCTGTGGCTTGACTTAATTATCTTATTAGTGTTTTCCACAAAAAAATAAGTTTTGATAAGGTCTACTTTATCAACTATTTTATAAAAATTATAGATTATACTTTTCCTAACTTGGGATTATAAAGATTTTCTTCTATTTTTTCATTTTTTAAATTTTTGAGATGGAACCTTGCTCTGTCACCCAGGCTGGAGTGCTGTGGTGTAATCTCAACTTGCTTCAAACTCCATCTCCTGGGTTCAAGTGATTTTCCTGTCTCAGCCTCTCAAGTAGCTGGGACTACAGTCATATGCCATCACGCCTGGCTAATTTTTGTGTTTTTGGTAGAAATGGCATTTCACTATGTTAGCCAGGCTGGTCTCGAACTCCTGACCTCAGGTGATCCACTGGCCTTGGCTTCCCAAAGCCCTGGAATTACAGGTGTGAGTAACTGTGCCCAGCCTCTTCTATTTTTTCTTCTAGTAATTTTATATTTCCACATTTTATACATTGTTTTTGATTAATTTTACATTAACTTTTGAACATGACTCAATTGAAATTGGGTTTTTCATTTCAACATATAGACTTTCTTATATGTTGATAAGACTACTTTTTCTTCCTTGAATTACTCTTTCATGTAAGTCAAAAGTCAGTTATGTATATGTATTTGGTCTCTTTATTGGCTATTCTGTTCCATTGATCTGTTTACATGTCATTAGACTAATACCACACTCTCTTGATTACAGTGGGTCTCAAATAGGATAGCATTAGTATTCCATCCTTGTTTATCTTACCAATATTTGGATATTCTAGATCAGCAGTGTCCCAACTTTTTTGGCATCAGGGACTGGTGTAATGGAAGACAGTATGTCCGTGGAACAGGAGGTTGGGGAGGATGATTTAGGCATGAAACTGTTCTACCTCAGATGATCAGGCATTAGATTCTCGGAAGGAGTACGCAGCCTAGATGTCTTGCATGTGCGGTTCATAGTAGGGTTTGTGCTCCTATGAGAATCTAATATTGCTGCTAATCTGTCGGGAGACAGAGCTCAGGTGGGAATGCTTGCTCACCTGCCACTCACCTCCTTCTGTGAGGCTCAGTTTCTAACAGGCCACAGACTGGCTGGGGACCCTTTTTCTAGAAAACTTACATTTTCATATGAGTTTTTAAATTTGTTTGTCAATATGTATAAAAATATTTGCTGAAATTTTCATTGGGAGTCTGTTGAATCTGTAGGACAAATTAGGGAAACACAATTTAATTCTAGTGATACTGAGCATGCTATATCTGCTTTTTAAAATTTTCCTTGAGTAATTTCTCTCAGGAATGCTTTGTATTTTTAACTATATTCATCACATTCTGTGTCAGATGTATTTCTAAGTAATTATTTCAATGATATTGTGTATAATATTGTTATTTTACTTTTTTCTGATTTTTTGTTGCTACTGTAAAGAAATTTAATTTATTTTTGCATATTTATTTTTTATTCTGAAATTATCTGAAGTCACTTACTTGATATAAGACTTCAGTCACTTGTTGTGTGGTCTTTTACAAAAGCTGCTTGAATATCCTTGTAATATGGTAGCTGGCTTCCCCAAAGAGTGAGTGTTTCAAGAGAGAAAAAGAACTCATCCAAGATAGAAATCACGGTCTTCCTGTAGATAAATGTCAGCAATGATGTCCCATACTATCTGGTGTATTCTACTCACTAGAAATCTATTACTAAATACTCAAGGTGAAGAATACTTAGCTCTGTCTTTTGAGTTAAGAAATACTATAAAATGTGTGGATATATATTTTTTAAACAACCAGATATATTAATGAAACACTTTTTTTTTTCTGGTTTATTTGTTATTCAGCCCTGTTTAGTTGTACACTTTGCTACATTAAAACTTGTTATTTTTTTCTGGAACCAAATGATTATTTCTCATCATGTTTGGTTTGTATGCTGTATAAAGAATGACCTTACTGAATATTCTATTTTGTCATTTCTATTTCTGATATTGCTTTACTATTTTAAACATAAAATATTCAATTATTTTGTTAATCTTGAAATCAGCATGACACATCAGTCCTTCTGGTTATAAAATATTAGTGGATAAGTATTGGTACAATCATGTTACAAATGCATTAGATAAAATGTGAAGGAATAATGAGATAACTTTAAGATGTATATAATGCAATTATTATTATGGGGCAGAAAATAGAAAATGTAAAAGTTACATTTAGATACACTTACGTTAATAAGAAAAACTTTATTAAGGGCAGCTGAAGACTAGAAAAATATATACACATATAATCTCACTCTCTCCATATGTATATACACCCACACACATATGCACATATATACAAGTGCATATTCATGCACCTAAATAGAGATTATCATAAAGTGAAACTCGCAAAAATTTACCACAATATGGTAATGCAATGACCATCTCTACATAGTAAACTCGTAAATAATAGGTGATTGTTTTTCTTTATAAATGTGTTTATTTTTATATATCTTTAAATGTCCATGCATGATCTGTGAACTGAAAAACTTTGGAGAAGAAAGAGACACATTTTATTTCAAATAGTTGGGCAACTAGAAGAAAATGAAGAGGACAGAAAGCTCAACCCTACCTCTTTCCTCCACACTGATCTTTAGAGTGTTTTAAATCTGTGAAGGAGGTCACAGCACATCCTCTGGGGGCAAGTGAAGGAGGTAAAGGGAATGCTGGGGATGAAGGCACTTCATACAGTCCCTAGAATTTATCAGGGCCTCAACAATTGTTGGTTGTATTAGAATTTGAGCTGCAAGGTTTAAACTTTAAACACTCTATTCCTCCCACCTACATTACAAATTGATCACCAAGGACATTGTTTTGTTTTTCTTCTTTATTTTATTTTTAAGCAGGCATTTCCACAATTTAACTATTTTCCCTCATTTTCAGTACTTGTACGCTAACCCAGTCCCCCATCCACATGCTCAGTGACGATTAGTAAAATGCAGTGTGGGACAGCATGAATTGAGATAATGTATCTAATCCCTTTGGCCCCAGGTGGAAGATTGGGAAAGTTACTTTCTCTCCTGGGCTTCTGTTTTCTCCTGGAGGAAGGGCATTAGTCATTTCTCAGATTATTTCACATGAGTGCACACATTTTTACAGCTGAGCCATCATGCAGCTGCCAGGATAATGTCTGGACAACTATCACTTTCTCTCTTTTGGAAGCTGAAACCCTATGTTTCTTTAAGGACTACTGTATGTTTTCTCCCCTGGAAAGAGCTTCTTACATTACTCCAACACAAAATGTTCACATTTCTTCTGGCTATATTCAGCATTTACAATACAATGTACCAGACTGTCTCACTGGGTAAGAGGGCTAAAAAGCACAAAACATTGAAAAAGAAACAAATAAGCCTCCTAGGATAGAGGACAGAATGAGCAGGGCAGCATTTTCCCATCCACGATTGTTATTGTGGCAGATAATGTACTGACATATTTATATTGCATTGTATTTATTTATTTATTTATTTATTTATTTATTTATTTATTTATTTATTTATTTATTTTTAGAGACAGGGTCTTGCTCTGTAGCCCAGATTGGAGTGCAATAGCCTCATCTTGGCTCATTGTAGCCTTGAACTCTCCTGGGTTCAAGTAGTCCTCCTACCTCAGTCTCCAGAGTAGCCAGTACTACAGGTACACACCACCATGCCTGGCTAATTTTTTATTTTTTTTTGCAGAGAAAGGGGTTCATTTTGTTGCCCAAAATAATCTCAAACTCCTGGTTTCAAGTGATCCTCCCACCTCAGTCTCCCAATGTGCTGGGATTACAAGTGTGAGCCACTGAGCCTGGCCTTACTTTCATTTTTATTGTTACTGTTTTTTAATCCCTTTCTCTCTACTCCAGTTCAAGCAGGGAGATTCTATGCCATTTCTTTCCCTAAACAAAATATGTTACATCAGGAAAGCATAGAAAAGAAGTTTCTAGACACAGAAGAACTTGGAAAATAAAAAATCCATTTAATAGAAGCACATAGTGAATAAGGCTAATGCTCTGCACATCTTAAATTGCATGTGAATCCTTATGGCTTTTGATCTCTGAGAAAGACAGAGCTTCCAGTGAGAGGACTGGGACAGCAATACAGCCATCAGAAGAAGGCTGTGTCCTCACACTCAATAATAGACCAGAGAGTTGATAAAACTCCAGAATAGAAAGGGTGGCTGTAAAGTGTGTTTATGCAGGTGGACCTGACGTAGCCTCCCAATTTTCTGCAGTTCAAGAACGGTAGGACAATGCTTTCTATCCCATTATGACAATGCAGTAAATGATCAGAAACATTAGACAGAAGCCTTAAGGGTTAGAATGTGTGTAATGCGATGACTTGTGTGCACCAACAAATGAGAAACAGGTGAAATTTTGCAAATCTCAGCATCAGTGGGGTAGAAAAATGATCCAGAAGATCCTCTTCCCCGGTGTGCTGGTACCATGCTAGTCACTTTGAACTCAGATGCAGCCAAGAGGGCCAGTGGGTGGCAGGAGTTTTTATCACACAAAGGAATGGGGAATTGAAATAGAAATTAAGTTGAACTCGAGATAACCAGAGAAAGTTAAACTTTTCCAAATGAGTCTGTGGGCTGAGATTTCTACTGCTATAAAATATAAGGTGCTTGTTTAATTTGGTAAGGTAAGGAGAAAGCACTAAGGTTTATCTGGGCTTAAGGAAAATTAATGTGGTAACAGTCAAGGAATCACTAGATGGGAATTACTAAAACTCTCAACCATGGCTGGGCTGTAAGGAGTGAGATGCAATAAATTCACCCTGAGGAAGGAGGAGAGCCAAGCAAGATTACTCATCTGAGAGTTTTGACTCTGATGTAAGCAACCTTTTGACCACATGTTGTTCCTTGATCTGCAGATTTTTCACATGTAAAATTAATTTAAACAAAAACTAATCATTTCTAAGGACCTATCAATATCTTGGAATACAGACCTGTGATTTTCAAAGCAGTACCAGCAACATCAACTGGCAACTTGTAAAAATGCAAATCCTATCTATTGAATCAGAAACTCAGAATGGGGCCCTACACTTAGCCTTTTAATAAGCCCTGCAGGTGATTCTGATACACAATAATGTTAACAACTATTGGTCTAGATAACGAAAGCTAAATTCTAGCAGTTGCTGTGAGTGAAATGTTATGATAAAGGAATATTATTCTTTTATAGCATAAAGAGGATTGACTACGATATAATTACATGCAGACATGGATACTAAAAAATTTTCAGTTTAACTGGGGAGGAGGCAGAGCAAGAGAGCAGAAGAGAAAGCTCCACCAACTGTACACCACTCCTCTCAACTGGAAGGAAACCAACTTAATTATCTGCATAAAAAGTACCTTCATAAGGACCAAAAATCAGGTGAACACTCATAGTACCGGTTTCAACTTCATATTGCTGAAAGAGGCACTGAAGAGAGAGAAAAAACAGTTCTAAGTTGCCAAGGCCACCCTTCCCTGACCCTGGCAGCAGCAGCTTGGTGCTGAGCACTGGGGAGGGAGAACACGGCAACTGTGAAGTGTTGAGCTCAGTGCTGTTCTGTTAGACCAGAAAGGAAAATCAAACCAAACTCAACTGATGCTTGCCCATACAGGGAGCATTTAAACCAGCCCTAAACAGAGGGGAATCACTGATCCCAGCAGTCCACAGTTGAGTCCTGCAAACCTCACTGCCACTAAGGGCTATAGCTCTCTGTGTCTGCAAGTAAACTTGAAAGACAGTCTAGGTCATAAGGACTTCAACTCTTAAGCAAGTCCTAGTGCTGAACTGGGCCCAGTGACAGTGGACTGGGGGTGCACATGATATATTGAGACACAAGCTGCAGTGGCCAAGTGAGTCCTGGCTCACCCCTTCCCTAACCACAGGCTGCACAACTCATGGCTCCAAAAGAGACCTCTTCCCTCTGCTTGAGTAGAGGAGAAGGAATAATGTGGAGAATTTTATCTTGCATCTAGGATACCAGCTCAGCCACACCAAGATAGGGCACTGGTCAGTCATGAGGCCCCCATTCCAGGCCCTGGCTCCCAGGTGACATTTCTAGACACACCCTGGGCCAGAAGGGAACCTGTTGCCTTGAAGGACAGGACCCAGTCCTGGCAGCATTCATCAGCTGCTAAATGAAGAGCTGTTGGGCCCTGAATAACCAGAAATGTTACCCAGGTCAAAGACCATGGTGATCCTTTGAAACTTACTGGCTTCAGGCGAGACTCAGCACATTACCAGCTGTGGTGGCTCTGGGTCAAAAGTCTTCTGCTTGAGAAAAGTAGAGGGAGAGATTTTGTCTTGCAGCTTAGGTCCAGCATCACCACAGGCAGGTAGAACACCACGCTTGACCAAGCAGGTCTAGAAATGTCATCCAGGACTTCACTCTTAGATAGCATTTCTGGACCTGCCCTTGGCCAGAGGGAAGTCCACTGCCCTGAAATGTGAGTCCCAGGACAGGCAGCATTCATGACAACGTGAAATCAGAGACCTTGGATTTTAAGAGAACATCAGTGGTAGTATGGTAGTACCCCTCATGGCCTGGGGGTGGTTTGGTGGTGGCTACAAGGTAAGGATCCTATGCCTTTGGAAAGGGAAAGGAAGGACTGTGTCTTGTGGTTTGAGTGCCAGCTCAGCCACAATTCAATAAAACACCAATTAGATTTCTAAGGTTTTTGACTCTAGTCCCTGACTCCCTACCCACCCAGGGACTGGAGGACCTTGCCACCCTGAAGGAAGAGACACAAGCTTGGCTGGCTTTGCCACTTGTTTATTCTGGAGCCCCAGGGCCTTGCGTGAACACCGGCAGTAACCAAGGAGTGATTATAGCAGGCTTTGGGTGGCAGCAAGTGTTGTGTTGGTTTCAGGGCAGCGACCCAGGTCTGTACTGGCTTCATAGCAGTGGTGGCCCCAGGAATGCTTATGTCACTCTATCCACAGCTCCAGGTGGCTCAGAAGAGAGAGTGAGAGAGGCTATGTATGTTTGGAGGAAAATAAGAGAATTCTGTGGATAGCTAAGCAATTCCGGGAATTTTCCCGGAATATGTCCAAGATTATCAAGGTGGTACCTCTATGAGTCTACAAGAACTACAGCATTACTAGTCTTAGGGTGCCCCTAAAGCAGATACAGCTAGATCACATAGATTACTTTTGCACCAACCTATGGCTGTGCTGAGAAATTCAAAGATATTCAAGATAACACAGAGAAGGAATTCAGAATTCTATCAGATAAATTTAACAAAGATATTGACATAATTAAAAAGAATTAAGCAGACACTTTAGAGCTAAAAGATGCAGTTGGTATACTGCAGAATGCATCAGAGTCCTTTAATATGAAAATTGATCAAGCAGAAGAAAAATTAGTGAGCTTAAAGACAGTCTATTTGAAAATGCACATTCAGAGGAGACAAAAGGAATAAGAATAAAAACAATGAAATATGCTCACAAGGTCTACCAAATTGCCTCAAAAGGACAAATCTGAGAGTTATCGGACTTAAAGAGGAGGTAGAGAAAGAGAAAGGGGTAGAAATTTTATTCAAAAGAACAATAACAGGGAACTTCTCAAACCTAGAGAAATATATCAATATCCAAGTACAAGAAGGTTATACTACACCAAGTAAATGTAACCCAAACAAGATTGCCTCAAGGTACTTAATAATCAAAGTACCAAAGGTCTAGAATAAAGAAAGTATCCTAAAAGCAACTAGAGAGAGAGAGAAAAAAAAAAAAAAAACACAACAAATAACACACAATATGTCTGGCAGTAGACTTTTCTGTGGAAACCTTAAGGGCCAGAAGATACTGGCAAGATAAATTTAAGTGCTGAAGGAAAAAAACAAAAATAAAACAACAACAACAAAAAAGTTTTGCTATAGAATAGTATATCTAGCAAAAATTCAACCATGCAGGAGAAATGAAGACCTTCCCAGACAAACAGAAGCTGAGGGATTTCATCAATACTAGATCTGTCCTACAAAAAATGTTAAGAGGAGTACATTTATAGTAAAGGAACTTAATGAGCAATAAATAATCACCTGAAGGTACAAAACTCGTTGATAATAATAAGTAGATAGAAAAACACAGAATATCATAACACTGTAACTGTGGTTTGTAAACTACTGTTATCTTAAGTAGAAAGACTAAATGATGAACCAATCAAAAATAATAACTACAACTTTTCTAGAAATAATCAGAACAATAAGATATAAATAGAAAGAACAAAAAATTAAAAACTAGGGGGACAAAGTTAAAGTGTAGAGTTCATATTCATTTTATTTTTGCTAGTTTGTTTATGCAAATAGCTGTAAGTTGTTATTGGATTTAAATAATAGTTTATAAGAGAGTAGTTGAAATAATAGTTTAAAAGAGTATTTGCAAGCCTCCTGGTAACCTCAAGCCAGAAAAACATACAACAGATACACAAAAAATAAAAAGCAAGAATTTAAATCATATCATCAGAGGAAATCACCTTTACCAGAGAAAGACAGGAATGAACGAAAGAATGAAGAGAAGATCACAAAACAACCAGAAAACAAATAACAAAATGGCATAAGTAAGTACCTATCAATAATAGCATTAAATGTAAATTGACTTAACTCTCCAATCGAAAGATATAGACTGTCGAAATAAATGAAAAAAAAAATACCCATTCATCTGTTGCCTACAAGAAACATATTTCACCTATAAAGACACACATTAACTGAAAATAAAAGGATGGAAAAAGATATTCCAAGCCAATGAAAGCCAAATAAATAAATAAATAAATAAATAAATAAATAAATAAATAAACCCAACAGGAATAGCTATACTTATAGAAGACAAAATAGATTTCAAGACAAAAACTATTAGTAGAGACAAAGTCAATTAATATGTAATGATAAAGGGGTCAATTTAGCAAGAAGATGTAACAATTGTAAATATATACACACTCAATGCTGGAGCAGTACCGATATGTAAAAGAAATATTGTTAGAGCTAAAGAGAGATAGAGCCCTTGATGCAATACTAGCTGGAGACTTCAACATCCTCTTTCAGAATTGAACTGATCTTCCAGACAGAAAATCAACAAAGAAACATTGGATTTAATCTGTAATATAGAAGAAATGGATCTGATAGATATTTAAAGAACATTTCATCCAATGTCTGCAAAATAAACACTCTTCTCCTCAGTACATGAACCATTCTATAGGGTAGGCTATAAGTTACATCCCAAAGCAAGTCTTAAAAGATTCAAAAAATTAAAATAATGTCAAGCATCTTCTCTCACCACAATGGGAATAAAATTCAAAATTAATAACACGAGGAATTTTGGAAACTGTACAAATACATGGAAATTCAACAAAATGCTCCTGAATGACCTGTGGGTCAATGACAAAATTAAGAAGAAACAAAAACGTCTTGAAACAAAAGCAAGTTTTCAGGGCATTAGTAGTAATATAGGGCGAGCGGATGATAAAGTGGTAGACAGAAGATGACAAACTGATTATCCTGTTATCTGAGTTATAAAGGAAATGAGACAGAGGTCAATTGGTAAAGAATATGGGGTCCTTATAAAGCTCTTTTATTGTGTATTTGCCATACACGTGTTCAAAGAGAAAAGAGTTAGCAGAAGGAGTGAGATTGAAGACATTGATGATAATAAATGAATGTAGAGTTAGATGCAACTCTAGTTGAGGGACCGATGCAGATAAAAATTTTTACATGGCATTGGATATGTACATATGCTGTAGATATGAATATAAATGCAAATCTATCCCTCTCTAAGTAAAAAATCAGAGAGCAGAAATTCTCAGATAATGAGATAAATGACAAGTACTTCAGAAGTATAATTGGATCAGATATATAAGAAGCTTAAAGAGGCTTTGAAAAATAGTAGAGCAATTGGAAAGTGCTTCCTAGGATACTTATTAAAGTAATTAATGATTAAAATGTAAATCTCAGATTGCCTCTGGCTTAGACAGAACATAGA
The DNA here is from genome assembly GCF_002776525.5 of Piliocolobus tephrosceles. Taxonomy (NCBI): domain Eukaryota; kingdom Metazoa; phylum Chordata; class Mammalia; order Primates; family Cercopithecidae; genus Piliocolobus; species Piliocolobus tephrosceles. The sequence goes on from NC_045441.1 coordinate 37,363,469, forward strand.
TTGAAAGATCTTTACCCTTAAAAAGTAATTTCAGAAAGTATCAGGTTCAAAAAGAATAACTGAGTGGTTAAATTGTAATATAACCAAACTATCTGCTGGAAAATATATAACTATTCATACACACCCAGGAGTTGAGTCCAAAAGTTCTTCTGTAGACAAGCTCTTCGGAAAGCAGATACACCTTTCTGATTTAAATTTATCTATAGATATACATGTGTGATGAATTAGTAAATGAAAAATGTAAATTATACATGTAAATGTAAATTCAGGGAAATAATAACAGCTCAATATAACTGGGGTGCAAAATGTTAGGGTTTGAGCTGTAGCAAGCAAGTTATATTTTTGTAAGCACATATAATGGATATTCTAGGAACAGATTCTGACTCAGGAATAGGAAGTCCCAAGATTTTCCAGATATACATTAGCCATACTTAATAGTTGAAACCAATTATGGCCTGTCCTAATATCAGCAAAACTCTGTTCATAACTGGAGAGTTGTTATCTACGATTTTGATGGAAAGGTGGGTTTCTGGGTCTTCATCACCAATATGATGGAAAATAAAAAGAAGGGAAGAACTGCAACAAGTCCAAATAAGGAACACACTGGAGACAATGATTACATTCGGCTCATCCTAATAATCTAGGATTATCCCCCCTTCAAGACTCTTAACTTAATCATATGAGCAAAGTCTATTTTATAAAGTAAGATAAAATATTCCCAGGCTTGGGCATTAACATTTTGCCATCTTTGGTGGAGCCTTCATTATTCTGTCTACCACAGTTCTTTACTTATATTATCATTATTCAGAAGGACTATAATTCATGATCAGGAAAAAAAGTTGTATATTCTATATGCAAAATTTATAATTCACAGAGAAAGAACCTGAGCCTTAGTCCATCTCCAATCCCAAGTCTTTCCATTAAACTGTAGTATCCCTATTCACAGTTTTTAGGAGTATTTAATGCTATCATCAAATAGATCTAACCACTAAAAGGAAAAAAAAAAAAATACATGCAATAAGGCATCCTTCCAGCCAGAAGAGAAGTTTGAGTTGGCCAAACCAGAAGGAAAAAAAATGTCAGCCAATTAATTGATTAAGATTAAGAATAAGATTAGTTTTTCTAAACAGGTAACGAGCCAAGAAAGCACGCACATGATTTTCACGAAAAGAAGTAAAATAAGTAAGTAAAATAAATTCTTTAGTTCAAATTGGTTCACATACATTTCTAAAGGTAGATAATACCAGTCTTAAACTATAAAGTTCTCTAGTGCCATTTTTCACTTTATAAATGGAATCTATCTGAGATTATTTTATTTTCAGGGTGGTTTCCCATAGCTTTGTACTTTTTGAAATTCCTGAGCACAAGCAGTTCATGTGTTAAAACTTATTTTCCTCGGTGAAATTGGTCTGAATCTCATTATAGAGGCACGGCTGCAGTAAGAACAGTTTCTGTGCACCCTGGAGCTGTCCAGACCAAATTGGCTGCAAGCAAGTGCAGAAAACTTTCTCACACTGTGTTTCTTCATTTGAAAATCTGCCAAAAGCTTTCCATTTGGATTATATATAATACAATCAAAAGCAAATGCTACCTGGTAACAATATGAGTAAAACAAGAAGCTTTTAGAAGAGAACACACATACTTTCAAACAATTTGTAAATTAAAAAATCTTTAATCATGTTCTTTTATCTGTATAAATGCCTTTTTCTCTACTCTTTCATAGTACATATACGTTTTTCCTCCCCCAAACACCTCAAACTGGCCTGTGTACTCAGTCCTGTGCCACCCTGTTTGATATTCACGTTTCAGCTAATAAAACAAAATGATAAGACATCTCTTTCTTTTAACTTGTTTAGATATATAATTCTCATTTTAATATTATACTAATTATTAAATATTCATGACAGAAAAGACTATATAATACACAATTACATTTATATGAAATTCTAGAATACATAAAACAAACATGATACAACTAATCAGATAGTGTGAGTGTCCAGGATACGTCAGGATGAGGGTAACTGCAAAAGACTAGGGGGAAACTTTTGGGGAGTTGGAATTGCTCTACATCCTGGATGTGATGGTAGTTGCATTGTTCTGTGCATTTATCCAACTTAGTGCATTTTATTTATTTATTTATATTTATTTATTTATTTATTTATTTATTTATTTAGATGGAGTCTTGCTCCTGTTGCCCAGGCTGGAGTGCAATGGTGCAATCTCGGCTCACTGCAACCTCTACCTCCTGGGTTCAAGTGATTCTCCTGCCCTCAGCCTCCAAAGTAGCTGGGATTACAGGCACCTGCCACAATGCCCAGCTAATTTTTTGCATTTTTAGTAGAGATGGAGTTTCACTGTGTTAGTCAGGCTGGTCTTGAACTCCTTATCTGAGGTGATCTGCCCCTCCTTAGCCTCCCAAAGTGCTGGGATTACAGGCATCAGCCACCATGCCTGGCCACATTTTAAACTGGAAAATTTTGTTTTATGTAACTAGAAAAAAAAAAAAAAAAAAAAAAAAAAAGCAAAGGGTGACAATAAGCACCTCAACAGTCTGCAAGTTTTAGAATGTACTCAGTTGCTGGCTAGACCAGGGAGCCTGATCTGGCCTCCCATGGAGGAACTCAAAAGGGTTTCAGTTTTCAGCCAAACAGGCTGTCTTTAGTCAGAACATGAATTCAAGTGAATTTTCTTAATGCCAAAAGTGGAAAATGAAACTAAGATATAAGTGGATCAAAGTGACTGAGGGTAAGGAAAGAAAATAATTCATAAAGAGCATAGGCATCTAAGCCGCATGTGAGGGACCGTAAATACCATACTTTGCTTCAGTACACCCTAAATCCAAGTGGACCCAGATTCAGGGATTAGGATTGCTGTTGTATCCTTTACCTAGAACCAAAATTTGTCCACATTTGGGACATGCCTAGGTCTTCAGGGAAGCTGAGGAACATCGGTACTGAGGAATTGGTCAGAGTTTACTTTTGTGACATGTCTTGGTCCATGCCTACTTGTGACCCAAGTAGCTCTCGATATTTCATTTTGCCCCGGGTTGATTGTGAGTCACATAAAAGATGTGAGGTGCAGAGGAATTTGAGAAGGTGTAAACCTACTGTCCTTGGCTACACTCATTCTACCTTGCCATTCAGAGCAAGGTCTTTGAAAATATAAGCTTTTCTTTGAGAGTTTCCTCTCTCTTCTGACAATTAGTGATGTTGGTAATGATATTTTTTGGATGGGCCTCATTAGAGTAAAAAATAATACAGGATAATGATGGAGGCGGTGATTGAGGGGTAATGAAGGAATGACCCTTCAGCTTGGGAGTTCAGAGGGTCTTTTTTGTGTAAGTAACTATTGTCTTTATTATTGAATTATGAGGAGTCAGCCCCAAGAAGCTCTGGTAAGGGAACATTTTACGCACAAGAGACAGAAGAAGTGCACAGGGATTGAAACAGAAACCAACATGAAAAGGTTGATGGACAGGATTATTTTCCAATACTATTGGAACATATTGAGCTGAAGGAACAGTTCAGAAAAAGAGCTCATGGAGCGAAGGTGGATCAGCCCAGGCAGCCCTGGGGTCCACGGCAAAGAACTTGGATTTTATTACATTTATGACAGGGGCGCATTAATATATTTTAAACAGGTGAGTAAAATTAATTGTTTTACATTTTAAAAAATAACGTTGGTTATTTTAGAAATAAACTACAAGTGGGCTAGATTAGAAGCGTGTGGATCAATTAGAGGGCCATGTGAATAATCCAGTAAAAGGCTAATGTGCTGGGCATGAGGGGGATAGCAATGGATTCCAAAAAGACACGCAAATCCAGGATGCATTTGATCTTGTTGTGGGCCCAGTCTGTAGGGCTGCCACGACTCCTTAGATGATAAGAAGCTGTAAACACAGAGCTGTGTTTCGTCTACAAAGAATGTTTGTTGTTTTGTTTTCTGCTTCCAGCTCTCAAAAGCTCTACTCACTCTTTCCAGGAGCATCTCAGGTACCTCTCTTTGGAGCAGGAGCGTCTCACTTTCTGGGCAGAATCCTTCAGTACTCCTTTCATGCTACTGTATCACTCTTTTTGCCTCTGTAGTGGGGCATGTTTTACTTTATTGGTATACATATTTATACTTTCTACAAGAACAAAAACGTTCTCATTCACTACTTAAAAATTTCCATTTCTTCATGTTAGGGTCTTCTGCCAATTCTATGTATGTGGTGTGGCATTTGGGGCTCTCAGTGGGCACACAGGCAATTAAATACCAAACCACATTATAATTAAAGCTTTCAAAAATTTCCCCAAACACTTATTTAATACATACTTATTATACAACTATTATTTGCCAGGCAATGTATCAGACCTTACTTGTAATTAATTTTCTGGCAGTTATAATGGAGAAAATACTGGCTGGAATCCTAAGTTCTTCACAGTTGACTTCCCTGAGTATACAAAGGAGCTCACCAGAGGATTGTGGAAAACATTAAATATGTTAATATAAGCAAAATACCTATTGAATTCTGAAGTCACATAAATGTCAAGGATTATTGTAGATAATCAAAAGTCGAATTCAAAAGAAGACATACAAATGGTCAAAAAGCATATGGAAACAATGCTCAACATAATTAATGTCAAAGAAATGCAAATTAATACTTCAATGAGATACCATCTTCTACCAGTCAGAATGGCTATTATTAAAAGGTTAAAAAATAGCAGATGTTGGTGAGGACATAGAAAAAAGGGGATGCTTAAACACTGTTTGTTGGGATGTAGATTAGTATAACCTCTATGGAAAACAGTATGAAGATTTTTCAAATACCTAAAAATAAAGCTGCCATTCAATCCAACAATCCCACTACTAGGTATCTACCCAAAGGAAAAGAAATCGTTATATCAAAAAGATACCTCCACTCATGTGTATTGTAGCACTTATTCACAATAGCAAAGATATAGAATCAAGCTATATTCTTATCAATGGATAATTGGATAAAGAAAATGTGGTATGTATATATATCATGGAATACTACTCAGCCATTAAAAAATAAAATCACGTCTTGTGCAACATAGATGGAGCTGGAGGCCATCCATGAGTTATTAAGTAAAATAACTCAGAAAGTCAAATACTGTACATTTTTTATTATTGGAAGCTAAATAATGTGCACACATGGACATAGAGTGTGGAAAATCGACATCGGAGACTAGGAAGAGTAGGAGAGGAATGAGAAATGATAAATAACCTAACAAATACAGTGTACACTATTGGGATGATGGTTACACTGAAAGATCAGACTTCACCACTATGAAATATATATATCATGTTACAAAACTGCACTTCTGCCCTCTAAATTTACACAAATAAAAAATGTTTTGTTGAAATGCAATTGTGCCCATACAACCCTCTCTCCAAAATCTGTATCTGGCATTTATGCTTATTCCTGCTCTGATGCTACTTGTGTGGCCTCAGGATCTAAGTTCTCTAATTTTTCTATACCTTTTCTCTCCTGATCTCTAAGTTGGGTATTTATTAGCAATATTTTAATGCATTATAAAAATCAAAAGAGTTAATGAATATAAACAGCTTGAATAATGCATGGCATAGTTTACCACATTATGTATTTGTGATATTATTCACATTATTATAATTAGATAATATACTCAGGGCAGGAATACTTTACTTGAAGGACTCAAGAAACAAGAAAGAATGAATTGAAGACTCCAAATCATCCTTTTCCTTGAGTTTATAATTCAAGGAAAGTTTATTCTGAACTTTACAGAAAGTTTATTCAGAACACATAAAGAATTACATAATTGGTTTCAGGGCAATTCTAAGGCAAAATTTAAAGATTTGAAACATAAAACTTGAAGGGACATTAAAAGTGAATCATATCCACTTGCGCATATATATATATATATATTTATTAATTATTTATTTTTATCCTTTAGAAATGTAGATTCTTTTGCCTGAGAAAATTCACTATATTAGTAGTTTAAAATGACACTGGGTCAAGCTGTATTTGAGATCTTGAGCTTAAGAAATTTGCCTTCCCAGGTTGAAAATTCAAATTATTCAGTTGTCGTTAGAAGACTTATGGGAACTGCCTTTTCATGAAAATTTCTGTGATTACTGAATCCATTCATTGGACTATTACTTGCAATTAAAATTGTTTTATAAAAGTGTTTGTGTTCTTTGGGGCTTCAACACTGACACTTCCAGATGTGCCACTTCCACCATTTATTGAATGTGTAAAACAACAGCTTATCAAAAGAAAAGTGAACCTTAAAACTTATAATATTTCACAGTCTCCAAAATAATTGCAGCGCTTTTCTGTGCAGATAGGCGATTGACCTCATGAATTTTTAACAAGATGAAAATTACAGATATTTTAAGATCCTCTCCAAAAAGTATCTTCAAATGAGTGTAGATTATTCGGATTGTTATTCATCAGTTTGTTTCACTGCATAATATTTTACCATTAAATGCAATGGTATTTATTTCTTTTTTATTAGAAAAAGGAAGAAAACAATATAATTTTTTGTGCATGTGCCCTGCGAATTAGACACAGACAGATAATGGGGACGATGGCTGCTGCTATATTCTTCAACATGAAAATAATGTGTAGAGGAAGTTCACTCCTGAAGTAAAACTATCTTAGCCTTCTGGTTCCCAGGAGTCATGACTCTGGAATTTCCTTTCCTCTAGCATGGAGGTCTCAGTATAAACATTCTATGGGGAGAAAGGTATCCTTACTATATACCACAGTAATGCTTAATACTTTTTCATGTGGGTGGGGTCACTAAACAGAAACATTTCAGGTCATTGGTTTTACACTCAGACAGCTCAGAGATTAAAATGCTGATTTTTGTGACTATGTTTATGGCTTCCAGCCAATTTCTTAAACTTTTTTGAGTTTATTCTAGCCAACTGCAAAATGAAAAACAAAAAAGTCTTACGTGCTTCATAGAATGACGGTGATGATTAAATTGTAGAAAGTCCTGGCTCAGTACTGAGCACGTAACAATAATAAGTGAATAATTGCTAACATTCACTGACGAAATATGTACCAGAAGCCATTGTAATCCTTTATATATGTTATGTGGTTTAGGCTTTTCAACAACTGTATCTAGTAAGTACTGTTTGCTCCTCCAGCATGCATTTCTCCGCTTTTCCACTTCCAAAACTATCTGAATTTGTTCCAGTTCTTCTTCTGTGTCAGAAGAAGATGATCCCTTCCCAGCTCCAGGAATAGAGGATGGTTCACGAAGCAAATTGTGGAAGCCCTACTATCTTGCTAAGGATGCATTTAGGCAAGAGGCTGTGATAAAACTCCAACCACTGGCGATTCATTTCTCCCAGTGGGTAGGCATCTATATATGCCTTCTGAGAAACAATTTCTCACTGTTCATGAGTTGCAGGATGGTGTGGTCTATTTCCTTCCTCTGGATTCTGACAGGTCTGGATGTAATATCACCAGATGACTGCCTTCCTGAGTCAGAGGAGGAAGACTACACAGAGGAGGGAAGAACCAAGAAAATATAGCACTGGAGCCAGGCTTGATTACCATGCCGAGAACTTGCCTTTCCCCAGGCTCTGTGTGATGAGAGAAACCATTTTATTATTGATTGAGACAATCTCAGAAATAAAAATATTCCACTGAAAATCTTTCTATATGAAAAGACTAAATTCTGGGTAAATTAAATATTTTTATTAAGTTCATACACCAGCATAAGAATCCTGAAAGTCTGCTTTCACACCTGTGTACTTAACTACTATGATCTATTGCCTGCCACTGATTGAGTTTGGTTAACGTAAAAGGTAATTTTTATTTTATTCTCCACCATTGTCAGCATCTTCCTCAGTTAATTCTTTCTAATATTTCTTTCTTTTCCAGTACTTGCTTCATTTTCCCCATTTACGGCTGTATCGATTTCACCATAGCAGGCACCACTGACTCACTTTCTATGTCCTAGAATGAGCAAATGCTTTGGTCTCCAGCAGTGTTGAGTGAAAAACCTAGGTGGAGTATTCATTGCCTATAAGGCATTTATTTAATATTTATTAGCCTTGGTTTTCTTATCTTCAAGTTTGAAATGGTTATAACTACTGAGTAAGTGCTGGAAGGATGACCACAAGAGAAAGTATGTAAATCACTCAGCACAGTTACTAAGCAGTTTCCCCTGTCCTGGCTCCTTAATATTGGTAGTTGTACTCCTTATGTTTCCCCATATCATAGCCCTGCCATTTATCCACTCTGTTCTGACAAGAAAATTTCTATGTTTTCTTCTTCAGCTTAAACATCCTCTCTAATTCCTTGCTCCTTTAATTAATCTTCTGCCTTGGTCATAGCTAGAATTTTTTTGTTGTTGTTATTTTCACTTCTCTTTTCTTTTCATCAGTTTCTAAAAGGCTTAAATCTATTTTTCCTGAAACCAACATATGGAAAAACCTGAATGTTGAGAAATCTCCAAGAGTCTGTCGACTTTCTTACTTGGATTTCAGATTAATGCATGCTTTTGTATTCATTATTATACCTTAGGCCTTTCTTGCTGGATATTTTAATTTCACTAAAGTCCCTGGTATAATGTAGAATGTGGAATATGTAAATATTTATAAAGATATTTATTAAAATGAGGAGAATAGGAGGTTATGCTCCCCTCACATTGTTTATGCATCTGCATCTAGAGGTACCATATAGCCAGTTGTTAAACTTCCACCACTATAATTATCACTCCAACCAGATTCTATAATGTTATCACTACCTCCAATATATTGTATACTCAGTTTGGCTGAAATAAAAAATCATTTTTTTTTCTGAATTTTGAAGCTTTTTAATTAGTCTCCATCATTTATTTCCTGTTGTCTCTTGTTAAAAATGAGTTCCACCTTTTTCCTTTTTTTCTTTTTAATTGATGCCTATTTTGGGGGCACATATGATAATTCAGAGCATTAGTATGATGTGCAAAGATCAAATCAGAATAATGGAAAGTCTCTCACCTTAAATATTTATGTTTTCTTTATGCTAGGAACATTTGAATTATTCTCATCTAGCTATTTTGAAATGCGTGATAGGTTATTGTTAAAGATAGTTACCTACCAATCTATCAAACACAAGGTCTCATTTCTTTTACTACCTGTATATTTGTACACATTAGTCAGCCTGTCTTTAACCTCCACTTCTCCCTACCTTTTGTAGCCTCTGGTAACTACCAATCTACTCTTGGGTTTCATGAGATCCACTTTTCAGCTCCCACATATGAGTGAGAACATGTGATATTTGTCTTTCTGCACTTGGTTTATTTCATTTAAAATAACAACTTCTAGTTTCATCCATGTTGTTTTAAATGACAAGTTTTCACTTGTTTTATGACTAATATTCCAGTTTATACATATACCTTTTTTAAACCCATTCATCCATTGATGAGCTCTTAGCTTGATTTCACATGTTGGCTATTGTGAATACTGTTGCAATAAACATGAGACTGCAGCAGCTATCTCTTTGATATATTGATTTTTTTTCTTTTGTGTATATATCAAGCAGTGATATTGCTAAATCATATAGTATTTCTATTTGTAGCTTTTTGAGAAATCTCCGTACAGCTTTCCATAGTGTCTGTACTAATTTACATTTTTACCAACATTGTCCTAGGGTTTGCCTTTCTTCTTATTTGTAGCAGCATTTGTTATTCCCTGTCTTTTTGAAAAAAGCCATTTTAACTGGAGTGAGATGACATCTCATTGTAGCTTTGAATTGCATCTCTGATGATTACTGTTGTTGAGCATTTTTTATATACCTGTTGGCAATTTGCATGTCTTCTGTTAAGAAATGTCTATTCAGATCTTTTGCCTATTTTAAAATCAGTTAATTTATCTTTTTGCTACTAAGTTTTTGTGGTCATTATACATGCTGGCTGTTAATCCTTTGTCAGATAGATAGTTTGCAAGATTTTATCCCATTCTATGAGTTGTCTCTTCACTTTGTTGAGTGTTTCCATTGCTGTGAAAAGGTTTTTTAGGTTGTTGTAATCCCTTTCGTCTGCTTTTGCTTTTGTTGCCCATGCTTTTGAGGTCGTACACAAGAAATATTTGCCCAGCTCAATGTCCTGGAACATTTCCCCAATATTTTATTCTAGTGGTTACATAGTTTCAGGTCTTGTATTTTAGTCATTAATCTATTTGAATTTGAGTTTTGTATACAGTGAGAGATAGATGTCTAATTTTATTATTCTGCATTAGGTTTCTCAGTCTTTCCAGCACTATTTATTAAAGAGACTTTCCCCATTGTATAGTATGGGCGACTTAGTCAAAGATGAGTTGGATGTGTGGATTTATTTCTGGGTTCTCTATTCTGTTCCATCAGTCTTTTTGCCTGGTTTTCTCTCAGTACCATGCTGATTTGTTTATGACAACTTTGTAGTATATTTTGAAGTCACGTAGAGTTCTCTATCCAGATTTGTTCTTTTTGCTCAGGACTACTGTGACTACTCTGGGTCATTTGTAGTTGCATGTAAATTTTTGGATTTTTTTTTTTTTTTATTCCTGTGAAAAAATGTCATTGGTACTTTGATGGTGATTGCATTGAATCTGTAAATTGCTTTAGGTAGACTTGTCATTTTAACAATGTTAAGTCTTCCAATCCATGAGCATATAATATCTATTTTTTGTGTCCTTTTCAATTTTTTTCATCAGTATTTTGTAGTTTTCCTCATATATAACTTTCACTTACTTGGTTAAATTGATTCTTATGTATTTTATATCCTTTGTAGCTGTTGTAATGGGATTGCTTTCCAGATTCTCAGATTGTTTGCTGTTGGCATATTCAAAGGCTATTGATTTTTGTATTTTGATTTTGTATCTTACAACTTTACTGAATTTTAATCAGTTTAATAGTTTTTGGTGGAGTCTTTAGGTTTTTCTAAGTATAAGATCATTTCATTTTTAAACAAGGCTAATTGACTTCTTTTCTAATTTGAATGCCCTTTATTTATTTTTCTTGCTTAATTACTCTGGTCAAGACTTCCAGTATTATGTTGAATGGAAGTGGTAAAAGTGGACATCTTTTTCTCATTCCACATCGTAGAGAAAACAATTTCAGGTTTTTCCCATTTAGTATGATGTTAGCTGTGGGTTTGTCATATGTGAATGTTATTATTTTAAGGTGTATTCCTTCTACATTCAGTTTATTGAGGGCTTTCATTGTAAAAAGGTGTTGAAATGTATTGAATGTTTTTTCTGCATCTATTGAAATGATTATATAATATTTTTCCTTGGTTCTATCAACATGATGTATCATGTCGGTTGATTTGCATATGTTGAATCATTTTTGTATCCTGGGATGAATCCCACTTGATCATGGTGACTGATCTTTTTAATGTGTTGTTGAATTTGGTTGATTAGTATTTTGCTGAGGACTTTTGCATCTATGTTCATTGATGATATTGGCCTATGATTTTATTTTTTATTTTGTTCTTCCCTGGTTTTGGAAACAGGGTAACGCTGGCCTTATGAAATGAGTTTAGAAGTATTCCCTTCTGTTCAAATTTTCTTGAAGAGTTTGAATAAAATTGCCATTAATATTTCAAATGTCTTATAGAATATAGCAGTGAAGCCGTCAGGTCCTAGCCTTTTCTTTCATGGGAAGACATTTTATTACATTTTCGATCTCATTACTCATTATTGATCTGTTCAGTTTTTCTATTTCTTCATAATTCAATGTTGGTGGTATGCATGTATCTAGGAATATATCCATGTCTTATAGGTTTTTTGTTTCTTGGTGTATAGTTCTTCATATCCTCTTATGATTCTTCGTATTTCTGTGATCACAGTTATGTTTTCTTTTTCATTTCTGATTTTATTTATTTGAGCCTTCTCTCCTTGTAGTTAATCTAGTGTCAGTTAGGTCTATGAGGTTAGTATGTAGTTTAATTCTGGTACTTCTTTGTTGATATTTGTCTGGATAATCTGTTCATTACTAAGAGTACAGTGAAGAAGTCCCCCAACTATTATTATTTTGCAATATATCTCCCATTTTATCTATTAATATTTGCTTTATATACATGGAAGCTCCAGAGTTGGGTACACAGATATTTATAATTGTTATATCTTGTTGTTGAATTGACCCATTAATCATCATATAGTGGCCTTCTTTGTCTCTTTTTACAGTCTTTGACTTAGATTTCATTTTATCTAATATGAGAATTGCTACTCTTGCTCCTTTTTGGTTTGCACTTGCATGAAATACCTTTTTATACTCATTCACTTTCAATCTATATGTGTCTTTATATGTGAAGTGGATAACTTTTAGGCAGCATATAGTGGAGACTTTTTTTTTTTTTTCCATTCAGACCCTCTAGGTCTTCTAATTAAAGAATTAAGTAAATTTACCTTGTGTTATTATTGATAAGTAAGGACTTACTACTGACTTTTGCTGCTTTTTTTTCTGGTCATTTTGTAACTCCCCTGATCCTTTATTTTCTCACTATCTTCCTTTGTGATCAAGTGATTTTCTCTGGTAGTACATTTTCATTCATTGCTTTTTATTTTTAGTGAATGTATGATAAGTTTTTGAATGGCAGCTTTTGCTTGCAGCACTTTGAAAATATAATTTCAAGCTGGGCACGGTGGCTCATGCCTGTAATCCCAGCACTTTGGGAGGCTGAGAAAGGTGGATCATGAGGTCAGGAGTTCAAGACCAGCCTGGCCAAGATGATGAAACACCGTCTCTACTAAAAACAGAAAAATTTGCCAGGCATGGTGGTGGGCGCCTGTAATCCCAGCTACTCGGGAGGCTGAGGCAAAGAATTGCTTGAACATGGGAGGTGGAGGTTGCAGTGAGCCGAGATCACACCACTTTACTCAAGCCTGGCAACAGAGTAAGACTCCATCTCAAAAAAAAAAAAATTAATCTATCTATACATATAAATATATATAAATCTCTCTCTCTATAGATATATAGAGATTATATATATAAAATATTATATAATTTATATATAATGTAATGTTATATATAATGTTATATATAATATGTTATATATTATATATAATATATATATTTATATAATATATATAATATTATATATATTATATATAATTATATATAATATATATAATATTATATATATGTTATATATATAATATATATATATATAATTTCACTCCCACCTGGCATTTGGGAACTGAGTCCAGTTAGTTACCATGCTTTCTGTTGAGATGTTTGTTGCCAGATAAACTGGAGCTCCTTTATATGTTATTTGCTTCTTTTCTCTTGCTCCTTTTAGAATCTTCTCTTTTACCTTAACCTTTGAGAGTCTGATTTTTATATTACTTGGAGTAATCTTTTTTTCTTCAATTTAGTAAATATATTTCTCAATTCCAAGATTTTTGTTTGTTATTATTTCAATGTTTGCTAAACTTCTCTGACTTTTTTTTTCATTTTTTTTGTGTTTTGTTTTGTTTTGTTTTTAAGATGTTTTTAAGATACCGTCTTGCTCTAGTTGCCCAGGCTGAAGTGCCTTGGCACCATCTCAGCTCACTGCAACTTCTGCCTCCCAGGTTCAAACGCTTCTCCCACCTCACCTTCTTGAATAGCTGGATTACAGGTGTCTGCCACCACATCTGGCTAATTTTTTGTATTTTTAGTAGAGATGGGGTTTCACCATGATTGCCAGGCTGGTCTTGAACTCCTGACCTCAGGTGGTTCACCCGCCTCAGACACACTTCTGAATTGGCTTCTTATTTTATCTTGGAGAGCACATAGATTTTTTTATTAACTGCTCTTTTGATTTCTCAGTCATAGAGCTCACATATTGCCATCTCATTAGGGTCAGTCAGTGCTGCCTTCTTTTTTATTTTTGGAGAGTTCATGGTTCCTTGTTTGCTGTTGTCTCTTGTGGTTTTGTGTTTATACCTTTGCATTGGAGGATTAGTTATTTATTCTAGCCTCTCTCTGATTTGTTATGGTTTTTACTGAGTATATTTGCTTAGAGAGTCTTTTAAATTTACCAATTAGATTTTTTTTCTTTTTATTTTCCGTTAAGTTGCTGACATTTTTGTGGCACTGGATGGTGGCTTAAGCCCAGGTTTGCTTCAGCTTTGGTAAACAATTTTAGCAGGGCTCCTCCAAAATAAGGGAGGTCCCAAAGAGGGTATTCTAACAGTAGGAAGGATGGCTAGGGGTGTGTGCTTAGGGAACCTGTGAAACATGCCTCTTACAGTGCAGCACTGCTGAATAGCCACTCTGATTTGACATCTCCTTTGGCCAAGTTACAGAGCACAGTTTCCTGGGCTAAGGATGGTAGTTCTACTTCCCCTCTTTGTCTCTAGTTGTCTTTAGAGAGATATCTCTCTGTTTACTTTTGATGTTTTTTGTGGGTTGAGGCAGAGACAAACCTACCATGGAACCCAAAATGATGAAGGAGCTGGTAGTTCAACTCAGTCTCACCTTTTTCATTGTTATAAACCATTAATCTCAGGGAAATCAAATGTGCATTTGGTGCTAGGCAGAAGAATGGGAGGGTGTCATGGATTTGAAAGTCCAGTTCTCTTACCATCGGTTCAGATTCTGTTCACTTCTTTGTGGCTCCAGGAACTGTCTCAATCTCATACTTTGAGTTCTGGGGTATTGTAGTAATCTCAGTGGCTTATGTTTTATTTTTGTTTTCTGTGTGGGGAAGTTAGGCCAACTTGCTGCTATGCTGCCATTTCATAACTGGAAACGTCCTCAAAATCTAGTTTAATCTTCTCTGCAATTAACTGAGGCCAGTTAGTTAATTATGGTTAGTTAATTAAGTTTGCGACATAGTATACTTGTCTTTAGAATGCATGTAATCGAAGTTATCTCCTTCAGATGAGGATAGAATAATAAGATGGAATTTGACACTGAGGAACTACTTATTAAATAATAACTACTTATTAAATAAAACTTATTAAATAACAGCTACTTAAAAATAAAAACTACTTATTAAATAATAACTGTTGTTTTGGTAGAGTTCTCCAGAGAAATAGAACAATAGGATAGATAGACTAGATAGGTATATATATATAGGTGTGTGTATATATATAGGTATATATGTATTATATAGGTATACATAGGTATATATACACCTATATATAATATATATTTATATATTTACATATAAACCTATATGTGTATATATAAACCCATATATCTATATAATATATACCTTTATGTCTCTATACACATATACCTATATATACCTATATAATACATACATACTCACACACCTATATATATGAGAGAGAGAGATGAATGGATAGATGAGAGATGATTTATTAGAGAAATTAGCTCACACAATTACAGGAGTTGAGAAGTCACAAGATTTGCTAGTTGAAGGACTGAGAACCAGGACAGCTGATAGTGTAAGTTTTAGTCTGAATCTGCAAGCAGGAGAAGACCCATGTCTCAACTTAAAGAAGATTATCATTCAAAGAGACTGAGTCTCCTTTATTCTTCCTTTTGCTCTATTCAGGCCCACAAGGGATGGCATAATGTTCACCTACATTAGGGAGGACAATCTGGCTTGCTCAGTGTACTGATTCAAATGTTAATCTCATCCACAAACACCCTCAAAGACACACTCAGAAATAATGTGTAACCACGTATCTGGGGGCCTGATTACCCAGTGATGTTGACAACTAAAATTAACCATCACAATGTTATTATTTTGTTGTTGTTTTTTTAACATTCATTATTTTATGATGGGCATTAAAATAACTCTCATAAAGTTTCAGATGTCTAGCAATAAAAACTGACCTGGAAAATTTTCTTACCTCTCAGTTTCATTGCTTAAGTTACTTGATACAAACATGATGTCAAATAAGTAAAGCCTCCAGTGCCTGCTATTTTGTCACAAGTGCTTCCAATGTTAAGACTCAGCCCTTCCTTTTACCCAGTTTCCTGGTAGAAGAAAAGACTTCAATATCAACTTAGCAGACTTGACATTTCCTTTCTAGATTTTAAGGCTCCTAAAGTGTCAATTTTGACAAGTTGTTCACTACTAGCCTAGCATTTTTTACAGTTATTTTAACTTTGGAGTCCTAGGATTTATTTATTTTATATTTGATACTTAATTCCTTTTTCTTAATGCAAGGTATTTTGGATTTGATTAGGGATAAGCTACAACAGACAAAGGAGACACAAGTTAGTGAATATACATGCATCATTTCAAAATTCAGTAAGATATCTGTGTATATAGGATATTTAGTGTGGGTACAGAACTTCAGAAAATAAATTAAGGCAAACAAAATGCCAAGCTCTTGTATACTTAAATTTTAGAAATAGACAGTTTATGACAGTAAATGACTGATACTCTCTATAGTCCAAGAATACATTATTTATGTCTCTTTCATGGTAATTTTTACATTTTATTTTGGTTGTTTTTCTCTCCCCTAGCCTGAATATTCTAAATGAGGATGCAGTCTTGGTATTTGTATCTGCCCTACTATCTCATAAAATGCTTTGCATACTCAATAATATGTGTACAGGCAATGATACATCTATTAAATCTCAGATTATCTCCTTATTACATTGTTTTCTAAGATTCTAGCAATGTATTTCACAACATATTTTAGTTGTCTTTACATATTATGATATAACTGAGAAAACTTCTGACACTTGGAATTAGAATATGCAAATTTATTGCAGGGTGCTGTCCCTTATTAAATTCATGCATCATGTGCCTACAGGCTTAAACCTTTATATATGCATTACTTTTTAAAAATACATTAACATTTTACATAGCACTTATCTTCAACCGAGTACCATCTTTGAATTATAGGTTTTAGTATAGGAGAATGAGCAAATAAACAGTTTTCCTAATGCCATTGATTTCACAGTCCTTTGGAAGAGGAAAATGTATATTAAATAGCATCAGGTGATCTGTAGGAAGCCAGGAGGGTGTGTGAGAAAGGAGTTGACCTTGACTTGATAATGGATTCCGTGACAACACCATGGATAAACTACTTTTCAAATAATTCCTCTTTGCAACACATAATTTACCACTATAGAATCATTTTATGAATCTAGGAGGAAAATTCAGGAAATAATTTATTTTACAGTGTGCTTTGATTTGACCCCAATATCTGATAATAAGGAAATAAAGTGGAGATGATCAAGTGATGAATTGCCCTGTACTAACCATATCCAAGTAATGTGCACCATCTGAAGCAGAACTACAATTGCTTGTATATTGCAGTAGTATCAGTTCTAAGCAGATATTTAATTCACATACACAATAGTCCATACTCTTCTCTTGGGTATTGGCTGATACCTAGATATCTGGGTTGAGAAAACATCTCTGCCAGAAAAAAATGGGAACATCTTTATGGCCTGAGCATCTGCAACAAGATTATTTCAGTGAAAAATATCCCCGTTATATGTGGTTAAAAATAGGATAGGGATGGTAAAATTGCCAATAATATATTCAGTCCGTTGATTTGTCCAATGCCTCATTACAGAATCTAGGTGCCAAGTGCTTTCTGGAGCTGGAGAACAAGCCCTCGCAACAAGTAGCAGTCTTTCCTTCCTCGCACTGGGACCTCCCCAGGAGATGGAAAGGGAGACTGCAGCATATGGGAAATGGAGAATTGTAAAGCCCAGAGGAAGGGGCTTTTCCTAGGCTAAAGGTCCAAGGTATTGGCCATCTGTTGGAGCCTGCAGATTATTCAATCCACCTAGTTTAGAATCCATTTCTCCAAGACATGAAAGAGTCAGATATTTACTCATGTGTATACTCAGCAATACTTATTAATATTATTAACACAAAGAAATAAAAAAGAAACAAAACCTAACACATATTACAAATATCTAGGTAATTCTGTTGGTACATTTTGAACAATGAATAGAAAACAGAAGAATAAATTATACAGAAAAGCACAAAGTGAAAAGGAAAAGTTTCCCTCTATTCTGCCCTTCTTATTTATCTAAAGTTGATTAGTTTGACTCTTAAATTCCTTCCTTAAAAAGCAATAAAAGTTATATTATATAATGCTGTATTTATATTTTTAGTATACACACACAACACACACTTCCTCCCTTACCCCAATCCCTGATTGCCTATTTATTGATAGTATCAAATGATACATAATTTCAAAACCTTGCTTTTAAATCTTAATATATATATATTTTTATGTATATCCATATCATCACATAGAAAATTATGTAGCCATTGGTAATTTCATTGGATAAATGCAATGTAATTGTATAACCAATTTCCACCTGACGAACATTTTGCTTTTTTTCTTGCTGATATGCATTTTGGGAATATAACCATAAGCAAACTCCTAAAGGAAACATCTTTTGGACAATGCATATACTTGAAAAAAAAAAAAAAAAAAAGAAAAGAAAAGACAGACTGTAAAACTGTCTACATTTTACTGATAGTATATAAAAGTTTCAATTTGTTTACATTCTTTTGAGTACTTTGTGTTTTCAATTTTGTAAAAAATGAGCCAATGTGATGGGGACAGTATATTTTGTCAATTTAGATTACAGTTCACTATAGTAAGCTTGCTGAAAGGTTTACTAAGAAAAATCTAGCATGAAAGCACATGCTGAGAGCAAATAGCTTATGCCATCCAATTTCCAGTTTTCTTCATTATTTGAATTTCTCTGTCAAAAGAAAACAAACAAAAACTTACTATAAAAACCCTGGAAGCTGAAAATCTTTCTAGAATAAAAAATCTTCAGAAGCACAGAGTGAACTGGATCGCAGGATTATTCCTTTGCCTCTAGCTGAGCAAAACAATAGAAGCTTGTAGTAGTCTATGTTTAAAGAGAGGTGTTTTATACTACCCTAGTAACACAAGTTATCAGACCTGAACAAGGAACTTCTACATCCTTTAATTGTCACCTGTGGATATTAAATGGAAAATGGGAACCAGAAAACTGCAATTCTAATTGTACACTAATTGTATTTACTGGTTTACATATATATTATTTATGTCTTCATATTGAAAATTTTTACTAACACTTTGAAGTACGGCTGCATTAAAGAAAGTATGCCTAACATAGAAGATTAAAACAAAGAGGGGCATATTGAAATATTGTTCTACAGGTTACTGCTAAGTTAGGTGATGCACTGGGTTTTGTCTTTCCTAGTGTGCAAAATAATAACAGAAACACACACTTCACAACAAAAGGAATAATGTTTTCCTGGATGGCAGAGAGATGGTCAAGTCTATAGACCATAGAAGAATGGAATTTTTGCAGTCCTATTCCCAACTGAAGGCTGCTTTAAAAATAAATAGATTATAATCAAATACTACACGTTCCATCCTTAGAAGACTTCTGGGAGACAGGCAGAACATGAGTTACTTACGAGCTTTGTTCAAGTATCTTCCACACCTCATCACCATGGGCCTCCTTTTGGCAAGAGCAGACTCTCAAAGTTCTTTTTTTCACCCAGAATTCATAAGGGACTGGAGGACCGATGTTGGCTTCCTGAAACTGTAAATAATAGACTCATTCCTTTCATTGGGTAGATTCTGGGGGACGCTGGACATGTTCTATTCCAAGTGGCTGGGTTTACTCTGAAAAAATTCTTGCAGAGTTTTAGAGCCAGAAGTAATAGCTTTTAAACGTGTTTCATGAATATCTAGGCTTTATGAGTACCCAGAGTGTTTTTCAGTATCTGAGGGTTTATAGCATGTTCAACAAAACATCAAGTTAAAATTAACTTTAGATTTTTTGATATAAAACTAAATACATGACCTACAAGCTCCTGTCTCTGTGTGTATATTTACACTGTTTCTAGTGTTCCTATAATATAGGACCAGAGATGCAGGGATGATTCAATCTGCTGGTTTTATGAGATTCCACTTATTGTTCTATCCAAATTGCTTGGACCAGCAGTCCATGATAGTTTCAGCTCATCCTATTCCTCTCCACCATTTAGCATTTTTCAGCTTTTTCGCATTTGAGAAATCTGATGTATGTGAAATGGAACCTCACTGTGGCTTTCATTTGCATATCTTCATTGCTAATGAGGCTTAGCATATTTGATATATTTCTTAACCATTTTTGTTTCTTTTCTGTGAATTCCTGCTTTGTCTACTTTTTCATTAAGATTTTTAGAGTATCTTTATAAATTATAGATACTAGCCCTGTATTAGTAATATACATAGGAAAATCTTCCTCACAAGCTTTGTCTTCTAAATCTTTTGTCTTATTTTGTGAAACAAAGGTTTTGATCTTTAATGTAGTAAAATATTTTTTATTACGACTTTTGCTTTGTGTGCTTTTAAAAGATGCACTTACTACACAGAAGTTAGAAAAATGTTTCATAATTTTAATGTTTTGCCTTTATGTATACCTCAGTTGGCACATTTGTAAGATGAGGATGATGATTGTATAATAGTTATAATAATAGTTTGAATATTACGTTAATAAATATGTGTAAAGCGCTTGGAACAGTGAATGAAACATAGTAGGTATAAACACACATTTAAAAAATCTTAAATTCTTTTTTAATCAATGGTATGTTAGGAGTCCAACTTAATTTTCTCTTTCAAATGAACACCTGGTTATCCTGGCAGCATTTGTTATGTGTTCCACTATTTCCCTACTGTGCTATAATGCTGCTTCTATGCTATATCAAATCCCCATTCGTGTGCGCCTCTGTTTTATGCTTCTCTATATGGTTTGATATGATTTGCATGTCTGTTTCCTCCAATTCTCATGTTGAAATGTGATTCCCAGTTTAGAAGGTAGAGCCTGATGGGTGGTGACTGCATCATGGGCACAGGTCCCTCATGAATGGCTTAGCACCATCCCTTAATGAAGAGTAAGTTCTCGCTCAGTTAGTTCACATGAGATCTGGTTGTTGAAAAAGAGCCTGGCACCACACCCACTCTCTTGCACTTATCTCACCAAGTTATATGCTGGCTCCCACTTTGCCTGCCAACATGATTAGAAGCTCCCTATGGCCTCATCAGAATCCAAACAGATGCTGGCACCATGTTTACTCTATAACCTGCAGGATCATGAGCCAATTAAACCTCTTTTTATCATAAATAACCAAGCCTCAGGTATTTCTTTATAGTGATGCCAAAACAGACTAAGACATGGTTCCATGTGTGTGTGTGTACTCCTGTATCGATATCATACTCTGAAATAATAAGATTCTATGATAAATCCTGAGATACTGTAAGGCAAGATTCCAAGGTTTTTTTTTTTTTTTTTTTTTTCTAAATACTGGTTCTTTTATTATTTGTTCTTCCATGTAAATATTAGAACTAGCTCCGTATGTTCCATGAGAACATCTTTTGATACACTAAATCATAGTTTAATTTAAAGAAGAAAAGAATGGAAACTGAGATCTACTAGAGGGTAGAGGATGGGAGCAGGGAGAGGAGCAGAAACAAATAATTATTGCATATTAGGCTTAGCATCTGGATGATGAAATAATATGTACAACAAATTCACGTGGCATAAGTTTACCTACACAACAAACCTGCACATGTACCCTGTAACCTAAAATAAAAGTTAAAAAAAAATTATAGGTATTGATACAAGTGTGGTTGCTATTTGAATAAAATATTGCTACTACATTTAATATTGTATATTATTGGCTTATTTTTGCATATCCATTCTATTTCTATTGACTTTGCTTAATTTTAAATTATTTTTAATAGGATTTCTTTAAATTCTATTGTAGTTCCTATATGTACAGTTTTATAATCTGACAATAAGGACCATTTGATACTTTTGTTTCAATAGTTCATAGATATGTACTTCCTTTTCTTGTCTTATTGAATTGGCTATGTTCCTCCCTGTGTTGGATAGATGTGGTGATAGTGGCCTCCTCTGTATTATTTCTGATGGTAACAGAAATTCCTCAAAATTATCATCCCTAATTTACTCTTGGATGCCAGTAACAATCTGTAGATCCTAGATCCTGCATCCAACAGAATCTCCATGGCAAAATTCCTGTTAAGATTTTTGCTTTTCTGTGTTCTATCTGGCCCCTGGCATTTATGTTCTAGGATTTGACCTAGTTATATCATTTTAGCTATTATTTTTTTAAACTATTTTATTGGCTAGGGAGTTCTGAAGAACAAACTTTTTGTGCTAATATTACTAGAAATTTTAACTAAAGTTTTAACTTATTGAAAACGTATTTTGGCAATATAAGTGTTCTCACCATAAACAAATGATTAGTGTGTGAGGTGGTGTCTATGTTAATTAGCTTACTTTAGTCATTTGACATGTATACATAGTTTAAAACATTAGCATTTTACACTACACAATTTCTGTTCAGTGTCAAAAATGTAAACACATAAAAATGTGACTATTGTTATATCGGCATTGTCTTTTAAAAATAAAACAAACACATATGGAGACACATTTATACATTTATACATGTGTGTTAAGTATACATGTACATACACATACGTATACATACACACACACAAAGATAGGCATTTTTAAAAATCTTATCTAGGCAATTTTCCTTCGCCTATCAGAGTTAATATTTAGACAATATACCCTTGTTGTTTATTAAGACCTTGAAATACTTCCATGACAGATGATAAAATAAAATTCCCTGGGTTCTGCACCCTTCTCCCAACCAGTTATCAGACTACTTTCTGGTCATCTAACTCTCTCTTCTTACCTCCTGGAACTCCCAAGTAAACTATAGTTAAAAGGATAAGCCACATCCAGAAATGAGTCTTAAAAAACGTGGTCCATGCATTGGCAGCATCTGTTCTCATTGGTTAGTGTCCCTGGTGTGCCAGATGTCAAATATTTCAATCACTCTGAAAATTGATTTTCTGGGGATATTATCTGTCTTTATACTTTTTGTACTTATATTACATTTGTATAAATAAAATGCATACTTTATGCATTTAAATTATTTTCTAAAATTTAAAATATTTATGTAGTTGGACTCTTGAATAACATGTTAGGTCCATTTATACTCAGATGTTTTTTTCAATAAAATTCACTCCAATGTTCCTGTCTATCCTGATTCCCCTTCTATCTCCTCCACCTCTTTTGGTCTGCTATCCCTAAGACAGTGAGACCAACAACCCCTTCTCTTCTTTCTCCTCAGCCTGCTCTATATGTGAGATGATGAGGGTGAAGATGTTTATCATGATTCGTTTCCAATTAAAGATCCGTAAATATATTTATAGTTTATATAATTATAAACTATATATATTAAATCCTTATTGTTTTTCATAACATTTTTCTCTACCTTACTTTGTTCTAAGAATACATAATATATATAGCACACAAAACATAAAAAATACATGCTAATTGATTATGTTATTGGTAAAAGTTAAAGTCAACAGTAGACTATTAATAGTTATGTTTTGGGGGATTTAAAAGTTATATGAAGGTATTTAATTGTGTGTGAGTCATCATAATCCTGATGTTCCAGGGTCCAATGTATTATTATGCCATTGCATTTCTAATAGAGATGTATCCATTGAATGTGTGTAGATCTAAGTTATTTAAGTTCTATACAGACTTTTATTGCACTAGTATTCAATGGTTCAATTATCCATTCTTCTCCTAATAAAAATGTATTTCTAGTATTTCACTACCATACTCATTAGAGTAAGCATAGTTATTTATGCTTCCTCACTCACTTAGTATCTCTGTAGCATGTTCCCAGAAGTGAAATGTTAATACATAGGAAAACAACAAACTCAATTTAATCAGAAATCTAAATATTCTATCTTACTAATTGGTGGAGTCTAAAAGTCTAAACTGGCTAAAGTTCATAATGGGATAATTTGAGGTTATTTAAATGACTAGAGTAAGCCTGGTCAGCTGGATAGCAGAGAATTCTAAGGGATGGGCTGTTTAATTTTAGCACAACCCTTAAGCAGTTCTGTTTTGCCCTCACGTAGTAGTAATTGCCTCTGTCTTAGATATTGATGAGACAATTTTAAGTCCTTCTAGCACATCTATAATGGATTCAGTTAATCCCCTTGTTAGTTGATGCATTTTTTTTACTCTAACCAGGGAGACCGAGCTGGGAGAATACTGAGACTTGAAGACACAAAGTCTGTCTCTAGGTTTCCCAAAGAAGAAATGCTGCTTCCTTGCCCTCCCTTTTACTTTCCTAGTTCCATGTTTAATGCCACCATTACCACCACCCTGAAGATAAGAATCTAAGTCCAGATCAATTTGATTTGGGGGTTGTGCAAATCATGTTTTTAGTTACTGTAAGCTTGATACTTTAACATCTGACCTCCATGCATGTGCTGGACACACATTGTTCTGGACAACCTGATGATGTGCCTGAGTCACCTTGCCTTGATGCACTGTCTGCCTCATTATTCCTTTCCATTGCCATGGTGGAAGTCGACCTTCCAGAAGTGTGTTTTTGAAAGACAAACCAACAAACCCAGAGTCAACACCACAAGCCTCTCCTCTATGGGGCTCTCACACTCTGGGCCACTGTCCAACTGCCCTGATTACCCAGGGCCAGGTACCCCAAAATTAGGGACAGCCCCTATGCCCCAGAGTCCCTTGTGTTTTGTTTTCATTCATTTTAAAAAATATTATCAGCTACTTTAGGCGTTTTCTCTCCACTGGTTATAGAAATATATTGTTTAATTTCCACATGTTTGGGAATTTCCCAAATTTCTTTCTAGTGTTGATTTCTAAATTAATTGCATTGTGGCTGGAGACTACACATTGCGTGCTTTCAATTTTATACAAATCTGTTGAGAATTGTTCGGGCCAAATAACTGTTAAACCAAATCCTTAAAAAAAAAAAAAAAAAATCATACAGAACAGGTAGAAGAACAAAACTAAACACCCACAAACACTATCTACAACAACAAAAAGAATATTACAATGTATCTCTATGAAGTCAAGTTATAAGCAAATGTAGACATAACACCAACAGCCACAAGATTCATATGACATCAAACTGTTTGAGAGGAAACAAAGAGTCAAATGGACATGTGACAGTCCCCCAAAAAAGGAACTAGAAATCACCAACAGAGACTCTTGGAAAAGGTCCAGGGGTCCTTCAGGCAACAACATTTGATACTTAGTAACTGAATTTCAGGGGACTTGAGGAATGTCTGATGGTTAGTGGAATATATAGTATCTACATTATGGTAAATAAATATTTATATTCAAAATTATACTTATATTTGCATAAATAGCTTTGGCTTTATTTTGGGATATGACTGTTTGCATTGAGTACCTTGACTATCAAGCAAATCGTTGTCTTGCTAGTCAGTAACAGATAAGATAGATAAACATGAAGACAACAATCAAAATGCAACAATTACATTATGGATCTCTAAAAAGTATCCAATTTGGGGCTAATAATGTCCAAAAATCATCTGCAACACTCATTGTGTTATGGTTAATATTATTTCCTCAAATAATTATCTGGTCTCCATTTCTGCTTGCTCATAAAGCTCATATTTAACATGGCGTTGTCTAGGTATTGACCATTTTCAACCGAGTAGAAATAATTTATCGAATTGTTTTGCTCTTGTTGAGTGGCTTTGCTCCTTTCCAGGAAATAATTCACTTCTTGAATATGCATCTTCCCAATTGCTTGAAAGATATGACAAATTGAAAACTCTGAGGTGTGGTAATACATTTCACTGTCTGGTTATATTACATTTTAATGTGGGACCTTATAAAAGATTACTTAGATTTTGTTCTGGCTTTATAGAGGTGTAAGCCGCACTCAATAACCCCTGTCAAATAAAGATAAGAAGACTAATTAAGCAATAAATCCATACACATTGTTACAGGAAAGTAATGATTTGCCTGCATTTTTTATAATAGCAATACTGTATCTAAAAAACATTAGCTAGTGTGTCAAGCTAGAGCTGAGTGTGAAGAATAAAAAAGGGATCTTTTGCTCATTGGGATGTATATCATATCTGCTCAGTTTGGTTTAGAATGACTGAGACTCATCTAAATAATTTCAGATGCATTAAGCTTTTTTTGTAATGTAATTTAGAAATTAGGTTCTACATTTATTATTACTAGGTATAGTTGTAATAAGAAGTAAATTTGTAATTGTGGAAAATAAATTTGAGTTAAGATAAAATGATCAGAAGCTAAGAGATATTCGACACATAGTAATTAAACAGCAGCTACTGAAATGTTTTATGTATATCAGTAGGTGCGGAATTACGCAAACTATAAGAAGGACAAGACCAGAGTAATGCTCTCTACTAAGTTATGAATTAGTAAATTTGCTAATTATCTTACTGTTTAATCATTAGAAGTTAATGCAATTAGATAACTAGGCTGTGTTTCTTAGTTCATTGCTTCAGAACCCATGATAGAACTGCAGACTCTGAAGGCTTAAAGTACCATAAACAACCTATAAGTAAGACCAAGTGAAAGTGACTTTACAGTCATATAAATAAAAACAAATTAAGGAGTCTCTTAAAAATATATAAACATGTAAAGCACAAATACCATAAAGCTTATTGAAAGTCATACATTGATCCTGAATAAATTTTGCTGATTATAACCAAATAAATTTGGGCTTACAAAGAGATTTTATTTTAACATGTAAAGGATATGTCAAAGATCAAAGAATGTCAGCATTTAAAAAGTCACGATGGGTGAGGTAATCTCATCACCCAATGCTTGAAATAACTCCACCCTCAAACATCTACAAAACAGTGCTTTGCGTATACATTTTCTATAGTTATTACAATAAATATTATGGGTTTTGCATTAGTCACAGGAAAGAACAAATGGTATGAGAAAATGATATTCAAATGTCCAAGAATATCTTGGACTCTAAATATATATTTAAAAGGCATTTTAAAAAATGTATTGATTAGTTGATCATACTCATTTTCTTAAAAGCAGAGATAGCTAAATGAAAATTAAAATACTAAGAATATTTCAATAAGTGGGAATGAAAAAATGCATATATAAAACAGTGCAAAGAAAAACATCGTAATTAAGCACACTCTCCAATCAAAGAAAAATTTATAAAGCTTCCATTGTCTAATTCAATAAATTGGATTTTATCAGAATAAAGTGATGATTCCTTGATTTTAAATTCGGGGAACATTTTTTAGTAATATCATTTAGATGTATAGCTTTCTGTGTAAGAATAGAATATCTAACACTATGTGGAATAAAGCTTAAAGAAACATGCCAGATAAATTATTAGAATATCTGATATTTTGATCCTATTCAAAAGTCAGTATTAGCTTGAATTTTTACTGGTGTTTCACAGAATAATAATCAAAATTGAAATAATTGACTAGTACCTGAACTGTGGGTTTCATCTTATAGTTCTAAAATTATATGTATATATATATATATATATATGTATATATCATTTTATATATGTCAGTGTGTGTGTGTGTGTATACATATATATATAAAATGTAGATATTGGCAAATAAGGCATCTTTTCAATAAAAGTCAATTCCTGTTTCACTTGTTTTATTAATATCTACCAAAATGTGGAAAGTAAACAGAGCAGACATCTGCCAAGATACTCTGTGGATATTAAAAGACTCAAAGGGATAATAAAAGAAAAGCAAGAATACTAAGGATTAGAAGAGAAAAGTTATAGCGGATAACAGAAATAAATTATATTTTTACAAAGAAGTATGGGGAGAAAAACACATGATAAAATTACAGTCCTTTCAACAAATGAAAAGGTGGGAAGAGAGGTGAGAGCAACAAAAGGAAGTGATAAAGCCAAGAGACAGCACCCTACTGGGCCTGTGGTCCGTCCTTCCTATCTGATGTTCTAGAGCTCAGCACCATCAACCAAGTAATCAAAGATGCTGCCTTTTCATATCTAACAGTAAGTAATGCTAAATCTCTATGCCTACTATAAAAATTCAATGTGATTTATTTGAAAAATTTAAGCAGGATTATATAACAGTTATTCAATAAGTAATCTTGCCACAAATCACAAGCTCTTCAAGCAAAATTATTTTACTTCTTGAATATGCTTTTTGACATTATCCATTTTGATAGTAAAAAGGAGACGTGGAAAGTAATCACAAATTTTAGAAAAAAAAAATACATATTTAGCCGGATAATCATCATCTACTCTTTGCTGTTTCCTAGGATAACTCGTAGCCAAGTTAGCAAAAATGTTCTCAGTGAATCATTAGTTATCTGCTCTCCTTTTTAAACATGGGAGGATGTAATTTGGTGACTATCTAAAAGACTGTATTGAGTTCCATTGTCTGTCATTTTTCACTGTACAAAATGTTCTCATCCTCATCAAGACATACGTGAGAATGTCAGAGGAGTCCATGACCAGTTACCTAGATTCGCAGCCAACAGGGCAAATATCAGTCTGTTTATATGATCACTCAGAATATGACACCTAGATATAATTCTACTAATCTCATGTGGCTTCAAAAAGTAAAATTATTGGAATCATAAGTGTGCTTATGGTACCAAATGTTTGCCAAGTTAAT
The DNA here is from genome assembly GCF_002776525.5 of Piliocolobus tephrosceles. Lineage (NCBI taxonomy): Eukaryota > Metazoa > Chordata > Mammalia > Primates > Cercopithecidae > Piliocolobus > Piliocolobus tephrosceles. The sequence goes on from NC_045441.1 coordinate 37,391,876, forward strand.
CTCACCCTTGTTAGTCTCCTTATTTTTTTCTGTTTATTTTTGGATACATTTTGGAGGAGGTGTTGACAGCCATGGGCAAGTCATGCTGTTTGCCTGATCTGACATGTTCATTTCACAGAGTACACAAAATACACATGGGCATGTCATAGAGAATGATTATTCTGGTCTCTACTGGAAATGTGACTAAATCTTCTAATGGAATTTCCCATGGGTTGAATCAGCAAACATGTTACAATATTGTTTTAGAGGGGATATGGACTTTTTCCCTCTTTTTACATTAATATATTTCTCTCTAAATTTGCACACCATAAAGGCTCTCTTATCCTAGCAGTGATCTTCCTTACCCTAGGTGAAATTTAGGCAAACTTATTTCTGATTTTATTTATTTTTAATTTTTTTTATTATACTTTAAGTTCTAAGGTACATATGCACAACGTGCAGGTTTGTTACATATGTATACATGTGCCATGTTGGTGTGCTGCATCCATTAACTCGTCATTTACATTAGGTATATCTCCTAATGCTATCCCTCCCGCCTCCCCACTTCCCACAATAGGCCCCGGTGCGTGATGTTCCCATTCCTGTGTCCAAGTGATCTCATTGATCAGTTCCCACCTATGAGTGAGAACATACAGTATTTGGTTTTCTATTCTTGTGATAGTTTGCTGAGAATGATTTTTTTTTTTGCATTACATATAATAAGTACATTTGCTAAGAGATGCACTTAAAATGTGCACTTTTAAAAAAGCTTCAAAACGAGGTAGTCCAGTGTTCTTTTCAAAGTACATAATGGCTTTATTAGGAGATGTTTATACCTATTATTAATTTTCATCATGCTAAGGAAATACATGGATTGAAGCCTTATTGAATCTATAAGGAATTTGGTCAGTATGATATAGCTATCTCTCACGTATTTCTGAGATATCCTACAAGTACAGTTGACCCTTGAATGACAAGGGGGTTAGGAGTGCCAACCTCTGTGCAGTCAAAAGTCTGCACAAAAGTTTGACTCACCCAAACTTAACTTCTAATAGCCCACTGTTGACTGGAAGGCCTACTAATAAGTTTATCAACAAAGAATTTGTTTATTTTATGTATTCTACATTATATTATTACAAAAAGAAAGACAAGAAAAATGTTATTAAGATAAGCATAAGAAAAAATATTTATTATTCATTTAATGGAAGTGGATCATCATACACATCATCATCCTTATCATCTTCACATTGAGTAGGCTGAAGAGAAAGAGGAAGAAGAAAGGTTGGTCTTGCTGTCTCAGATTGGCAGAGGCAGAAGAAAATCCTGGTATAAGTGGACCCTCCAGTTCAAACCCAGGTTGTTCAAGGGCTAACTAGTTATTTTTAGAAAAAAAAAAAGTGCTATTTCTTTTAAGTACACAACTAATCTTGAGAAAAAAATAAAGACACAGATATTCATAGATGATTATCAAGCATTTTCATTTTGTTTCCAAATTCAAACGGCAGTACCAGTCTCTTTCATTCTTTTATGTTCCTGGTAGAAGGAGTTGGATTTTTGGCCTTGGTTGTAATGCCATGGAGGCACCTTTATACTTTTTTCTACACTGTTGTTTTGTTCTTAGTAGAATTGAACCCATCTTTGGTGGCTTAACAGGGACTTTGGCTAAAGTCACACTCTTGGTAAGAAGATAACCTGGGACATTCTAAGGGGTTGCAGGATTATTCTCAGGATACCTATATGTGGCCTCCACAGCTGTGTGTCCTGTGCCTGGAGATACTTTTGATACATATGGGGCATTTCAACCTTCTTGAGTTGTGCTACTAATATACAACATTAATGGATTGGCATTCTCTCTCGTATGTCCATCTTTTAGTCAATGAATGACCCCCAGTAGACTAGAAACTGGGAGATCTGGTTGTTTTACTCTTTCTCAACTTACAGGTTTGCATCAATAGATCATATTATAAATAGCACCATGTGCTCTTATGCTATGGGTTATCTTTTACCTCACACACCTTGGTTATGTACTTATTCAGGAGCTGATTAAATCATGTGGTCTATAAAATATTTGGTAGTATATATTTATAGAACCTAGTAACTGGTTACTTTGCTTCACAGAATTTGCTGTTTAAATGTGTTAAATAAAAAATACATTCTCACTTAAATAGATGAGATTTGCTTTCAGCATAAATTCTAAACAAAAAAGTAGATCTTTCAACTAAAAGTAGTAACTGGGTCTTCTCAGTCTGACTTATCAGGTCAGACAGCATGCATGATTCCACACAATAGAGTTCTGTCCCCACGCAAGTGAAATAAAAAAATTCATCACTGGGTTGCTAACTTACATTAGTAAAATTATAATTTGTTGGAGTAAATAATCCTTAGTATTATTACTGATAAACGCTATGTTTAAGATCAGAACTTTTATCAAAATAGTAAAATTAAAAATCTTGGAGGATAAAGAATACATCCAAACTTCTTGATTTCATGTGTAAAATATTTAAGAGCTGCTTGAGCTGTTTCTTTCTTTTCCACATTTTAAATAAAAGATTATAAAGAATGTAAAAATATATTTGAGTTTTTAATAAAAAGGAGCATTTTCAGAAGAACATTCAAGTACATATAAATAAAATACAACTGCATCAAACCAAAAATGAAGTTTAAAGCAGTCAGCCTTGAGATAATGAGTAAAGATGTCACAGCACATGGAGTTTCTTCAGAGAGAGGCAGTTGAAGGCCCCAAGTGGACTTTGAACTCCTGCAGGGTGCATGTGGTTGCTATGTTACACTAAACATTTGGAGGCTGCTGCCCTTTGGGCAAAGCATGTACACGATTCACTCCCTGCAAAACTGGGTCGCACTTCAATATCCACTGCCAGAACATTTCAGTTTTCTAGGTTCACCTGCCTCCAAACATTTTGCAAATGTGAAGATCAGAGTTAATGCAAAGTCTCCTTGAAAGTCAATGGGGAGAGAATTGAGGCGATGAGGCTGACCCAAATCAATAAGGTTGAACTTAGAAGTCTGGCAGAAGATTCCAGCAAAACATCCAGCTAGGATTTTAAACCTTTCCATACACAATATCAGTACTAAAGTATGATATAAAAGGAAAATGTCTGCCAGCTGTACTAGGAGGCAAAATCTTAACAGGATGCATACAAAATTAGTTGTAAACTGGCTTTAATTTTTTAAGTCCAGAATATAAATTTTCTCACATCTTCCAAATGTACACAAATATAGAAATATACTTTCTTTTGTTTCCATCTGTTTATTGGTTTTTATATGGCAAAAAGTTAAAATAGTCTATTCTAAAAATGTTAAACATTTAAGAAATATATGAATTGCAAAGTTAAAATATCCACAACTATATTAGTTCATTCTCACACTGCTAGTAAAGACATACCTGAGACTGGGTAATTTATAAAGAAAAGAGGTTTAATTGACTCAGAGTTGAGCATGGCTGAGGCAGCTTCACAATCATGACAGAAAGTGAAGGAAAAGCAAAGACACATCTTACATGGTGGCGGGCAAGAGAGCATGTGCTGGGGTACTGCCCTTTATAAACCATCAGGTCTTGTGAGATTTATTCACTATCAAGAAAACAACACCAGAAAACCAGCCCCCATGATTCAATTACCTCCCACTGGCTCCGTCCCATGACACATGAGGATTATAGGAGCTTCAATTAAAGATGAGATTTGGGTAGGGACACAGCCAAACCATATAATTATGCCCCTGGCCTCTCCCAAACCTCATATCCTCACATTTCAAGACCAATCATGCCTTCCCAACTGTCCTCCATAGTCTTAGCTCATTTCAGCATTAACTCAAAAGTCCGTAGTCCAAAGCCTCATCTGACTGAGATAAGACAAGTACTTTCCACCTATGAGAATGTAAATCAGAAACAAGTTAACTACTCTCTAGATACAATAGGAATATAGGCATTGGGTAAATACACTCACTGCAACTGGGAGAAATTAGCCAAAACGAAGGTGCTACAGACCCCCCATGCAAGTCCAAAATCCAGCAGGACAACCAAATCTCAAAGCTCCAAAATGATCTCCTTTGACTGCATATCTCATATCCAGGTCATGCTGATGCAAAAGATGGGTTCCCATAGTCTTGGACAGCTCTGTAACTTATGAAAATTTCTGCAGCATTCTTCTGCACAGGTTTAAAGCCTGTGGCTTTACAGCCCCTCTTTTGGCTGCTTTCACAAGCTGGCATCGAATGTCTGTGGCTTTTCTAGGCTCACAGTACAAGCTATTGGTGGAGCTACCATTCTGGTGTTGGGAAGATGGTGGTCCTCTTCTCACAGTTCCACTAGGCAGTTCCCCAGTGGGGATTCTGTGTAGGGACTTGCACCCAACATTTCCCTTCTGCACTGCCTTAGCAGTGGTTCTTCATGAGGTCTCCATCCCAGCAGTACACCTCTGCCTGGATATCCAGGCATTACCATATGTCCTCTGAAATCTAGGCCAGCGGTCCCAAGCCTCAATTTTTGACTTCTGTACACCTGCAGGCCCAATACCATGAGGAAGCCACAAAGACTTGTGGCATGCACCCACTGAAGCAACAGCCTGAGCTGTATGTCAGCCTCTTTTAGCCACAGCTAGAGTGATTGGGATGAAAGGTATCAAGTCCCTAGGCTACACCCAGCAAAGGTGCCCTGGACCTAGCCCAGGAGACAATTTTTCCCTCCTAGGCCTCCAATCCTGTGATGTGAGGGGCTATCACGAAGGTCTCCGACATGCCCTAGAGACATTTTCCCCATTGTCTTGGTGATTAACATTTGGGTCCAAGTAACTTATGCAAATTTCTGCAGTAGGCTTGAATTTTTCCCCAGAAAATGTGGTTTTCTTTTCTATCATATATCGGGCTGCAAAATTTACAAACTTTTATGCTCTTCCTCTTAAAAGTTTGGCCACTTATAAATTTCTTTTGCTAGACACCCTAAATAATCTCTTTCAAGTTCAAAGTTCTACAGTTCTTTAGGGCAGAGGCAAAATGCCACCAGATTCTTTGCTAAAGCATAATGAGAGTCACCTTTGCTTGAGTTCCCATCAAGTTCCTCATCTCCATCTGAGACCACCTCAGCCTGCACTTTATTTTCCATATTACTATCAACATTTTGGTCAAAGCCATTCAACAAGTCTCTACAAAGTTCCAAACTTTCCCACATCTTCCTGTCTTCTGAGCCCTCCAAGTCTCTAGGAAGTTTCAAACTTTTGTACATTTTTCTGTCTTCTTATGAGCCTTCCAAACTGTTCCAACCTTTGCCTGTTGCCTAGTTCCAAAGTTGCTTCCATATTTTTGGGTATCTTTACAGCAGTGCCCCACTACCCAGTACCAATTTACCATATTAGTTCATTATCATGCTGCTAATAAAGACTTCTTCGAGACTGGGTAATTTATAAAGGAAAGAGGTTTAATTGACTCATAGTTCAGCACAGCTTGGGAGACCTCATAATCATGGCAGAAGGTGAAGGAAGAGCAAAGGTACATCTTACATGGTGGCAGGTAAGAGAGCATGTGCAGGGAAATGCCTTTATAAAACCATCAGATCTCATGAGACTTATTCACTATCACAAGAACAACTTGGGAAATCCCACTATCATGATTCAGTTACCTCCCACTCAGTCCTTCCCATGACACGTGAGGAATATGGGAACTACAGTTCAAGATGAGATATCGGTGGGGACACAGCCAAACTGTAACAACAACCATAACTATTTTTTAATTCCATCTCCAGAAATTTAAACAAATGTTAATTTAATGTATGCATTTCCATACACAGATACAGTGTGTATCTGTACACATGTATATATATAAAAATTTCCAAGCGTCTGTATGATTAAATACTTAAAATAACACTGTAACAGCTCTGTATTAAGTTATTAAAATGTTATTATAATTTAACCTACCTAATTTCCAAAGTTGAGGGCTTTTTAATGTTTCATAAACATCTAATATTGTTATTGTCTCTTGTGCATATGTAAATATTTCTGGACAGATGATTAAAAACACAACTGTGGAGTATGAGGGAACAAGAATATGCATACTGCTAATTGTGGTTAATGCTGTGAAATTTCCCTCAAAACGTCAATGACTTTGATATTTTTATTAAATCGAATAAAGAGAGTGAAGCACTGCTATTAAAAATGGCATGAATAAATTGGGCAATTCTCCTCCAGAGAAAACAAGTGAAAAACTGGACAGATTTTCAACAATGACAATAGTAACAAATATTTCATAGCCCAGGAAATTGGTCAAAGGAAGATAACAAGTTGGCAGGTTTGGGTAAGAACAGAAAGAGTTTCTGGGTTTCTTGCCTGGGCATACAATCTTCTAAGTCTCTACTTGGCTTGAAAAAACTGTAGGTTTGCCAATGGGAGGTGGCAGAAATTCAAGCAGCCGTGTAGTAAGAGGTGGTTCACTCCACTGGGGAGAGTGTGAGTGAAAACCCATGGATTTGCCAGCTAAAAGGAGTAGACTTTGCTTGGAAGAGATGGGGAAAAGTGATAGTTTTGGTAGCCCAAGTTTGAAAGCCTGAGTCAGAACAAGCATTAGACGAGCCAGAAATTTAACGAAAAGTGAGAGAGACATAGACAGACTAAAATACTCTATGCATATGTGAAAGTCTTATGGCTAAACTATGCAAACTGGAGAAGCTGGGGTGCTGAGGCAACAGAAGGAAAAAGTGAAAGACAAGTGTGACTTGAGCTGGCTACAAATTTGAACGCATTCTACAACCTACCCACAGCTTAGCTGGCAGAGAGTAGCAGCCTTCCAAGATAAGGTGCCTGGCTTAGTATTAGCCTGCCATAACAAAGTACCACAGATTGGGCGGCTGTAAATTTAATCTCTCACAGTCCTGGGGGCAAGATCAAGGTATTGGCAGAGTTGGATTTCTCTGAGCCATCTCTTCTTAGCTTGTAAATGGCTATCTTCTCCATGTCTTCACCTGGTCATCCCTCTATGTTTGTCTGTGTTCTTATGAGAACACCAGTTAGACTCGATTGGAGCCCCACTATATGACCTTATTTTACCATATTTACTTCTTTTAAGGGTCTATTTCCAAATACCGTCACATTGGGAGGCACAGGGGTTACGACTTCAACATATGAATTTTGGAAGAACACATCTGAGCCCATAACGTTCTGCCCTTGGGTATCCTGAAATGTACGTCCTTCTCACAGGAAAAATATATTTATTCTTTTTCAACAGTCCCCAGAGTGTTAACCCACTCCAACAATTTTCTATTTAGCAACTAAATATTCTCTGAATCAGGTATGGGTAAGAGAAGGTGGGATTCATCCTGAGGCAAATTCCCCTCCAGCTGTGAACTTGTGAAACCAGATAAGTTATCTGCTTCCAAAACACAATGTTGGTACAGGCATTGAAGACATTTTCATTCCTGAAGGGAGAAATCAGAAAGTAGAAAATGATAAGGGGTCCTGGAAACTTAGCAAGGCAAATTTCATGTAATTTTTTTTTTAAGCCACAAGAATAACTCACTTTGACTCACTCTATCTTCTGAGCTTGCAAGGGTGGTCCTAGCTTCCAAACCCACAAGTGTGATGGATCTGACCCCTTGGCTCTGGGCAGTGGCAGACAACCCTAACCCCCAGGCCTCTGTTCTCTGGGCTCAACGCACCAGTGGCAGCCCTGCTGACTCCTAAATTACCTTCAGGGCCTTTCTTCTCTTTTCTTAAAGTATAATGCATATGCTTGTCCAGATAGCTCTATTGCCATGTCCTGTAGAATCTTGTAAGTCTGAAACTTCCTTCATTTCAGTCTAACAACTACCCCTTCAGTTCAAGCTGGCAGCATTTCCACAGCTATATCCTCATCTCTATTCCTGGCTTCTGCTGAAATGACTGATTGGATCCATAAGTCATATGTCTGTAATCTCTCTAGCAAATTGATGTCCAGTTGTACCCCTGATGTCTTTTGCAGTGTACACGTTATTTTCTTATTTGTTGAAATATAAGTAGGCTATACATTTTTCAAATCCTCAAGTTCTGGTTCCTTTTTCCTAATAATTCCTTCTATAATTTATCTCCTCTCACATTTTGCCGTACACAGCAAGGAGAAATAACACTGTACCTTCAACACTTTGCTTAGAAATCTACTCAGTTAAATAGCCAAGTGTATGCCTTACAAGTTCTACTTTCTACAAAATGATAAAATAGAATTCAGCCAAGTCCTCTGCCACTTCATAAAAGGATGACCTTTCCTCTAGTTTCTGATAGCATGTTCCCCATTATCACCTGGGATCTCATTAGAATGACCTTTAACATCCATATTTGTACCAACATTCTGTGTACAATGAGCCACATATATCTCCAATATGATAGAAGCATTGTCTACAGTGCTCCCCTCTTTTTATGAGCACACAAAAGAATTATATTAAATGTAATTTTCACCAACAGTCTTTTTAAGACAATCCAATTTTTTCTAATACAAACCTCAAATTCTTCCAGCCTCTACCCATTACGCAGTTCCAACATCATTTCTACATTTTTAGATATTGTTCCAGCAGCACCACACTGCCCAGTAGCAAGAGCTGTATTAGTTTGCTAGAGTTGACGTAACAAAGTACCACATACTGGGTGGCTTAAACTTAGTGTAAATTAATTCAACCATGGTGGAAGACAGTGTGGAAATTCCTCAAGGATCTAGAACCAGAAATACCATTTGACCCAGCAATCCTATTACTGTGTATATACCCAAAGGATTATAAATCATTCTGCTATAAATATACATGCACATGTATGTTTATTGTAGCACTATTTACAATAGCAAAGACTTGGAACCAATCCAAATGCCCATCGATGATAGACTGGATAAAGAAAATGTGGCACATATACACCATGAAATACTATGCAGCCATAAAAAAGAATGAGTTCATGTCCTTTGCAGGGACATGGAGGAAGCTGGAAACCATCAATCTCAGCAGACTGACACAGTAACAGAAAACCAGACACCACAAGTTCTCACTCATAAGTGGGAGTTGAGCAACGGGAATACATGGACACAAGGAGGAGAATATCACACACCAGGGCCTGTAAGAGGGTGGGGAGCAAGGGAAGGGATAGCATTAGGACAAACACCAAATGTATGTGGGGCTTAAAATCTAGATGACGGGTTGATGGGTGCAGCAAACCACGGCACATGTATACCTATGTAATAAACCTGCATGTATCCCAGTATCCCAGAACTTAAAGTATAATAATAATAATAATAATAATAAAAGGAAATTTATTTTTCTCACATTTCTGGAAACCAGAAATCTGAGATCAATGTGACAACAAGGCTTATTTTTTCTGAGGCCTTACTCCTTGGCTTGTAGAGGGTCATCTCCCTGTGTCAACACATGGTCTTCTGTGCATGTCTGTTTCTGTCCTAATCCCCTCTTCCTGTAAAGGACACCTGTGAGATTGGATCAGGACCCTGCCATACGACCTCACTTTACCTTAACTACCTCTTTAAGGTCTTATCTTTAAATACAGTCACATTCTGAGGTATTGGGTTAGAATTTCAACATATAAATTGTATCAGGGGCCACAATTCAGGCCATATTATACCTCAATACCATTTATACTCAAATAAGGGGCTGATTAACGAACTTTGTAGATCTCTCAGTGAGATAGGCTACAATTAGAAAACAAAACTGAGGCTGGGTGTGGTGGCTCACGCCTGTAGTCCCAGCACTTTGGGAGGCCAAGGCGGGCTGATCACAATGTCAGGAGATTGATACCATCCTCCTAGCTAACATGGTGAAACCTCGTCTCTACTAAAAATACAAAAAATTGACCGGGTGAGGTGGTGGGCACCTGTAGTCCCAGCTACTCGGGAGGCTGAGGCAGGAGAATGGCGTGAACTCAGGGGGCAGAGCTTGCAGTGAGCCGAGGTCACGCCACTGCACTTTAGCCTGGGCAACAGAGGGAGATTTCGTTTCAAAAAAAAAAAAAAAAAGAAAGAAAAAGAAAACAAAACAAAACTGAGCAAAGACATCAACATCTGCACATAAAAGTTTAAGTCTAGGCAAACCACGTAAGTAAAAATAACCAAGATTCCTAAAGAAAATAAAACAGAATTGATAGTTGTTGTATTATCTAAAATGTCCAATTTCAATCAAAATATTAAAACTATGTATGTACAAAAAGAAATGTGTGATCTATAGTCAGAAGGAAAAAAAAGCTTTAAACAGAGAGTGTATCTCAATATGTTTATATGCTGGATTTAATAGATACTTCAAATCAACTATTACAGATAAGTTTTAAAATTAAATAAAATAAAAAGATGATTAATGGAAAATATGCTAACAATAAGTGAGCAAGCAGGGATACAATCTATAAACATGAAAAATCTTAAATTAAAAGTACAAAATCTGAAACGAAAAGTTTAATATATACCTGCTTTGATACCTTTGAATCAAGGTATCAAAAAGGAACCAGTAAGCCTGGAGGAGTATCAATAGAAACTATCTAATGTGAACTAAGAGAGAAAAATTTTCAAGAAAAATGAACAGAACCTTAGAGACCTCTGAGACAATACCAAGTGTTTAAGATATGTATAATGAGATTTTTAGAAATAGAGCAGAAAGAAAAATGACCAGAAAAAATATATATAAAGTCTGAAACTGTCCCATATTTGATGGAATATTTAACTTGCATATCCAAGAAGTTCCACAAACCAAACATAGGATAAATACAAAGAGAAATAGACCTAACACATCATAGCCAAATTGATAAAAGCCAAAGACAGAAAATATCTTGAAATGACTCTTCACATACAGAACAAGATTCACCGAATGGCTGATTTTCCATCAAAAGTACCACAGACCAGAGACAATGAAGCAGAAAATGACATATTTAAGTCCTGAAATATTTTAAAAATCTGTCAAACAAGAATTTTGTATCTGGTGAAATTATCCTTCAAAAATGAAGATGATGTGGACATTCTCATATAAACAGAAACTGAGAGAAATCTTTGCTCACAGACTTGTTTTTAAAGAAGTATTAAAGCAAATCTCTCACACTAAAAAGAAATGCATAGAGTAAATGAACAGCATGGAAAATGGTACTTATGTGGGTAAATATAAACAACAATGTGTGTATACATATACACACACGCATAACTCACAGCAAAACTGTAATTCCATGTGATTGGGTTCGTAAAGTAAATAACTGATATATATATAGTGATGATAGCATGGTGGGTGTAGGATAAAACTATGGTAGTGCAATGTGAAAGCAGATTGTGATAAATCAGATATGTATAATATAATCTCTAGAAAAACTACCAAATTAACTAAAGTTGTGTTTAAAATATCAACATAGGAATTAAAATAATTACAAAGAAGACAGTAATGGAAAACCACACCAACAAACAAACACGTGGTATAAAGAAAAAAAGAGCACATGAAAGAAATAAACTAAAGCACATTAAGGATTACATTAAATGCATGTGAATTAAAATTTCAATCAAAGGCAGAGATTGTCAGGCTTGATTAAAAATCAAGATCCAATAATATCAATAACAAGTTATCTACAAGAGATCTACCTTAAATTCAAAGATACAAGTACATTGAAAGTAAAATAAAAAGCATATAGCCTACAAATATAACCATAAGAGAGCTAAGGCAGCTATGTAAATATGCCCAACAAGAAAAATGGATAAATAATTTGTGATGTATTCGCAAAAGTCAATTTTGTAAGAAAGAAAAAGTAACTGAATGTCCATTATGCAGATAAATATGACTAACTTCATGTACTAATTTTGAATAAGAAAAGCAAGTTGTAAAGGAATACGCAGAGAGTGATTCCGTTTGTGTAAAATTCAAAAATATAGACAACCCACAATGCATATCTCAGGAAAATTTTATTTTATAATAAAATTATAAAAATGCAAGGGATTATTAAATATGAAAATCACAGTAGATAGATTTTGTACATGAACTAATTTATATTTTTAAATGTTCACCAAACCCATGTTTTTATATAACTCCTATGCTATTCTGATTTTTTGATTTGTAAAAAAATTGATATTTTCTGTTTTATCCTCCTAAAACTTTTAATGATTTCTTCATGATCAGAACTCAGGTTTTTTATCATAGTGTGTTTACATGTGTCACATATTAATTTTCATTTTGTTTTTTCTTAGTTAAAGGTAGAGACTCAATATACAGGTATTTTTTCTCAATTTAGAAACTTTTACATGTTTTTTATTAAAGCAATTTCCATCTATCTTATTTATTCTTTCCCTCTGGATCAAATACTGGATTTCCTCAAACTTCTCTTTCTACTTTGAATTTTCCCAGTTTTCTTTTTTAAAGATGTTTCTCAGATTTACTTGAATATTTAGATTTTTAAAAACTTTTTTGAATGGATTTATTTCATATATATATCTATGTTTTTGGTTATTCATTTATTTTACTGATTTTTTTTTTTTTAATTTGTGTTTTTGGTTTCCAAGATGACTTAATTTTCTGGCTACATCTTTAACTTCACAGTACACTATTTTATAGACTTGATATTCACTAGGCTCTCTTAAAATGTTTTCAAATTATCTTTTGTTTTCTACTTTATTTCTGTGTATTCCTGAGTTTAGTTGTTCCATCTGCATATCCTGCTGCTTTTATTTCACACTCTTAAGTTGCTTCAAGTCAGGGGAAAACAGTTTCTGTTTTGCTTATAGATCTAAGGAAGGTGTAGTTCAATTAGTAGACTGAGTTTACAAGTAGCTAAATAGGTCAAACCCATCCCTCTCTGAGTTGAATGTGACTTGTATAATTGGCCACTGCTTGTCTAAGAGCAGGTTTCAAGGATACAGTACAAGATCAAGAAATAAACAATCACAGAAATAATAGTATAGAAACTTTATTAGCTGCCTGGGAATGTTGTTATGCTTGTTACCTGTATGTGTGCTTGTGTGTGTGTGTGTGTTGGTTTTTTTTTGTTGTTTGTTTTTTAATTACTGTAGCAAGGTGAACTTATTCAACTTTTCTGTTACCCTCTCCAGTTTCTCACCTCAGAACGTTGACTGATTTGTGGTTCAATTTCTCTGTTTCATCCTGGGGAGAAAGCATTACCATGCTATTTGTCAGGAAGGGTATAGATTCTACCGATTCAGCTCTACTGTATGTAGGCATACAGTTAATTTCTATAAGATCATCCTACAACCAATATTAAATTTTGATTTCCTTTATGGAAGATTTTATAAATAAAATAATGTAAGTGAAACATATCTGTGAGAAAATGACAGTGCTGTGTGTAAGATCAGCGACCCCAGACCAAAGTTCATTTAAAAATGAAGAATTTGAGGATACCTGTAGGGTTGGGATTGGGACTTGAACTCCTGAGTTCAAGAGATCCTTAAATTCTTCATTTTAAAAGAGTATAATATTAGTATCTAACTCACAGGACTGTATTGTAGATTAATTGAACTAACAGGGTCGAACAATTTGAAGAGTGCTTGGTGTACGGTGAGCAATAAAGAACCAATCAACCAACCAAACAAATAAATGAAAATGATAATTAGCTTGTATTGCTACACATTTGATAATTATTTTTTGCAAGAAATTATTGAATTTTATATATATATATATATATATATACACACACGCACACACACACACACATACATACATTATATACTTTACATTGGAAGGTAGAAGGAAATCTGCATCACAGAAAATATATATTCTATTTATTGTTTCACTAGAAAACAATACTAGATGAAGACAAATGATTTTTTGTTTGGAACTAAACAATGTCTCAGTTATGTCTGTCTATTTAAACTTCAGTTAATTATCTCATGTCTCTGGGTCTGTCATTTTTATTAAATAAAGCAAAGTAACCACGTCACACATTCACAGGATTACAGCACAGACGGTGAATAAGAACCCTTGAGGCATCATCTATTTACTAATGAAAGTTTGTCTGCTTCTTTCCAGGGAGAATATAAGAGTTAGTGTATCCTCCTTGATTTATTTATACTCTTGGGCATATTACTGTCTTCTATCTACAGGCACCAGATGACTAATTACCACTGTGAATCCTCAGTGAAATCTAACTGAAGACCAAAGTAAGAAACATGTTTGATACCAAAATTTAGAGAGACCAAATCGGAAGATGACACAGTTGTTTTATAGCTTGACATGTAGACCAACCTTTTTATCATTGGGCCACATGACTTAGGGTTCTCTATCTTTAAAAAAAACCTGAAATAATTGGTTTGCACAGATTGCAGCATGCTAATAATTTGAAATTAAGCAACTCCTCCATGGAATCACTCTCATCAAAGAGATCAATATTGAATAAGGAAAAGTGTTCTGATTCACAGGACCAGATCCCTCTGTTCTCTTTAAAAAGAATTTAGTGAAATACTGCCTTTGTGGCTAAAGACTGAAGAATGAAAGATTTGCCTTATAGTTTTAAACAGAATAAACTTTTAAAAATTTAGCAACATCTTATAAATCATAAACATAATTTTTCACACACGTTGAATTTCTTTTTTAATAATACGGTGGTGTCACTCACTGAATTAATGTAATGAATAGCTGATTTATTTCTTTGTCAGGAGAATTAATTTTAGCTGTATTGTGCTTACGAGCAAGACATGATTTTATTCCCATAGCAAATCTTAGTTAATGAAACCTTTCACATTGTATGGGCAGAACTTATATTGCTTTCTATAGCAGTTTATTTTGACTAAAGATGGAAGTCATGAGATAATGCACGTGTCTCATTTCATAACTTAAATCTAATGTAATACATAGTCCAAAAGCATATAATAATGATATTGGGAAAACAAGTTTAAATCACTCACTTTTCTCCTTTTGTCAGAGCTTTCTCATTGACTTAGAATAGATGTAAAAGTCTCCTGAAATGACAATACTGTAAATTATCTTGTAATGTGCTATTTTTTGTGTTTCAAGGCCTTTATATACAAGAGGGATATGGTTTAGCAGGGTCATTCTTAGCGCAATCAAGTAATACACAACGTGTAATGCTTGGCGCTTGCTTGCTTTGTAGAAGTGGTCCTTTTATTTTTCCAACAGTGAGTAAATTTGATCATATATTTTAATAATATACATGTCTCAAGCAGTATTTTTCAATAGCTCATTTGCCTTCTAATAATATTCTGATAAAAATACATGTTTCATATTTCATTCAATACATTAGGTGATGGCAGTATGGTTTGAGCATAATCACAGAATTGTATAACAAACAGGTTCTCCCTATCATTTCATTCAACTGCCAGATAAAACATGAGTAAATGTGGATCCAGAAGTATCATAATACAACACAGGACCGGAAGTAAGTGAGTGAAAATTGAAGCCACATTGCTAATTATGTAGAGCAAGAAACATGGGGGAAAATACAAAATTAGTCAAAAAATTGGGACCTCAGGGGGCTGTCCCATTAATGAAAGGGGAACTCAATAAGTCATTTCTACTAGTCTGGGTAGGTGGTCATAAAGAATCTCTCTGCTTAAGATTATGAAAAGGCCTTTTCTGTATCTATTGCCTTTGACAAAATTCAACAGCCTTTCATGCTAAAAACTCTCAATAAATTCGATATTGATGGAACGTATCTCAAAATAATAAGAGCTATTTATGACAAACCCACAGCCAATATCATACTGAATAGGCAAAAACTGGAAGCATTCCGTTTGAAAACTGCCACAAGACAGGGATGCCCTCTCTCACCACTCCTGTTCAACATACTGTTGGAAGTTCTGGCTAGGGCAATCAGGCAAGAGAAAGAAATAAAGGATATTCAGTTAGGAAAAGAAGAAGTCAAATTGTCCCTGTTTGCAGATGACATGATTGTATATTTAGAAACCCCATTGTCTCAGCCCAAAATCACCTTAAGCTGATTAGCAACTTCAACAAAGTGTCAGGATACAAAATCAATGTGCAAAAATCACAAGCATTCTTATACACCAGTAACAGGCAAACAGAGAGCCAAATCATGAAAGAACTGCCATTCACAATAGCTTCAAAGAGAACAAAATACCTAGGAATCCAATTTACAAGGGATGTAAAGGAACTCTTCAAGGACAACTACAAACCACTGCTCAGTGAAATAAAAGAGGACACAAACAAATGGAAGAACATACCATGCTCATGGATAGGAAGAATCAATATTGTGAATATGGCCTTACTGCCCAAGGTAATTTATAGATTCAGTGCCATCCCCATTAAGCTACCAATGACTTTCTTCACAGAATTGGAAAAAACTGCTTTAAAGTTCATATGGAACGAAAAAAGGCCCTGCATTGCCAAGACAATCCTAAGCCAAAAGAACAGAGCTGGAGGCATCATGCTTCCTGACTTCAAACTACACTACAAGGCTACAGTAACCAAAACAGCATGGTACTGATACCAAAACAGAGATATAGACCAATGGAACAAAACAGAGCCCTCAGAAATAATACCACACATCTACAGCCATCTGGTCTTTGACAAACCTGACAAAAACAAGAAATGGGGAAAGGATTCCCTATTTAATCAATGGTGCTAGGAAAATTGGCTAGCCATAAGTAGAAAGCTGAAACTAGATCCTTTCCTTACTTCTTACATGAAAATTAATTCAAGATGGAATAGAGACTTAAATGTTAGACTTAAAACCATAAAAACCCTAGAAGAAAACCTAGGTAAAACCATTCAGGACATAGGCATGGGCAGGGACTTCACGTCTAAAACACCAAAAGCAACGGCAACAAAAGCCAGAATTGACAAATGGGAGCTTCTGCACTAAACTAAACTAAAGAGCTTCTGCACAGCAAATTAAACTAAACTAAAGAGCTTCTGCACAGCAAAAGAAACTACCATCAGAGTGAACAGGCAACCTACAGAATGGGAGAAAGTTTTTCCAATCTACTCATCTGACAAAGGGCTAATATCCAGAGCCTATAAAGAACTCAATCAAATTTACAAGAAAAAGACAAACAACCCCATCAAAAAAGTGGGCAAAGGATATGAACAGACACTTCTCAAAAGAAGACATTCATACAGCCAACAGACACATGAAAAAATTCTCATCATCACTGGCCATCAGAGAAATGCAAATCAAAACCACAATGAGATACCATCTCACACCAGTTAGAATGGCAATCATTAAAAAATCAGGAAACAACAGGTGCTGGATGTGAAAAAATAGGAACACTTTTACACTGTTGGTGGAATTGTAAACTAGTTCAACCATTGTGGAAAACAGTGTGGCGATTCCTCAAGGATCTAGAACTAGAAATACCATTTGACCCAGCCATCCCATTACTGGGGATATACCCAAAGGATTATAAGTCATGCTGCTATAAAGACACATGCACATGTATGTTTATTGCAACACTATTCACAATAGCAAAGACTTGGAATCAACCCAAATGTCCATCAGTGACAGACTGGATTAAGAAAATGTGGCACATATACACCATGGAATACTATACAGCCATAAAAAAGGATGAGTTCATGTCCTTTGTAGGGACATGGATTCAGCTAGAAACCATCATTCTCAGCAAACTATCGCAAGAACAGAAAACCAAATACTGCATGTTCTCACTCATAGGTGGGAATTGAACAATGAGATCACTTGGACACAGGAAGGGGAACATCACGCACTGGGGCCTGTTGTGGGGTGGGGGGAGCAGGGAGGGATAGCATTAGGAGATACACCTAATGTAAAGGATGAGTTAATGGGTGCAGCACACCAACATGGCACATGTATACATAACAAACCTGCACATTGTGCATATGTACCCTGGAATTAAAGTATAATAATAATAAAAAAAGATGATGGAAAGATATGGATTGTCACTTGATAAATTAAACCTTCAACTCACTGAAGATAAATAGTAGTAGTCTAAACTTACACTATTCACTTTCTGCTAGAATGACCTAGAAAAGAGGATGTATGCAGGAATCTAAGGTGTTCATGTGAAAGAGACAACAACAAAGCCTCTCTCAGGAAACTTCCACACACAGGCCAAGAATCTCTTGTAAAAACAAGCTCCACTGAAAGTGAGTGAAACAACAACAAAAATTAATAAAAAAGAAAATATGCCAAAGCAAAGGTCTATCATGAACAAAACCAGCAGAAACAAAATAATAGGAATCTGTGTGTACGTATGTATGTGAGTTTGTGTGTATATGAATGTGTGTGTGTATATATATGTATACACACACATATATAACATATATAATATATAAGGGTAAAAATAGATACAATAGATAGGATGATAATATCTGAAATATATCCAATAAACATATTGGAAGAAAAAATTGAATGAATTGTATAAAAATAGCATTTAATAAAAATGCCTGAGGATTTTATAAAAATAATGAAAGATCACTTTCATATTTAAAATTTTAACTGGCACTCTAACCACAAAACATGATAAATTGGTGAGATGATAAATATATTAATTACCTTGATTGACTCTTCCCATAATGTATTCAAAGATCAAAACATCACATTGTGTCCCATAAATATACAGAATTATTATTTGTCAATATAAAAATTAAAAATCAATCAATAAATAAAATGTAAGTAAAATTGCTGAATATTAAGGAAGAAGAAGAATCTCAAAAGCACCCTGTTTACTTAAAAGGATCATATCAAGGCAAAAAGAATAAAGAATAGAAAGAAAAAAATAATATTATTTCTAAATGAAAGAACATAATTTGAAGAAGTTATTAAAATACATACACATGAAAATCCTAAAATATATCAATATAATTCACCATTCTCTAGTCATTTGAAAATTTTAATAACAAAGCTAAAGGAAATTAACAGTAAATTGATAATTTAAAAACCCATTTAGCCTGAAGAAGGATTAATATACACTAATTTATGTGAGAATCCTAAAATTCAGTAACAAAAGGCAATAGAAGCATCATCTTTAATGTATTTTCATTCATAATATTCAATAATATTCTAGAAATCTCAGCCAGTATATTATAGATGCTTTTAAAATGTTTAAAAGTAAAAAAAAAATAATAATATTTCATCACTTTCAAAGAAATTTTCCAAAGAAAATTCAAGTATTTTCTTAACCAATCTACAAAATCTAATTTAAAAATGTCAGCAAACTGTTTGGTTATAGGTAATATATCCAAAATCAATGTTATTTTAAAATATAAATTTTAATTATCATATACTTCTGCTACTATAAAACAGGGAGGGGGTGTTCCAGATTAATTATCTTTAGTGAAAGAACTTGTCAACCAGACGAACTATATGAAATGCTTTTCAGACACTGGGCATTAGCCAGTGCAGAACCATGCTTACAGATAAAAGAGAAGCATACAAAGCGAGTCCTTTAATTGCCCAAGTTACTTTCTAGAGAGAATTGTCAAGCAGTGCACGATGAAGAAACCCAGAGATCTGTGTGAGTTCAAAAGGTGGAGTTCAAAGTCTAACGAGATAAAGAAGTCTGTAATTTGCAGACAGAGTACATCACAAGAGCTCTGAAGATTGGCAAGACTCTCCTTTGATTTCATTTAGCTGATATAATCACTTATCAGCACATGCATAAAAGTAAAGAATCTGAAGCTAGGTAAGGAATCACCCTAAAGGATTAGAGAGAACAATCCTGAGCTCACCAACCAGCCAGGATGAGTAACATCATAATTAGAGGAACACTGTGTGGAGTACACAGAAAGGTACTGCCTCCATTGTGGGACAAAGCTAGCACAGGACTAAAGCCTGCTCAGATTCTAATTCAGCCAAGAGAACTTCCTTTTCCAGACACGATGAAGTAATAATGATAGATTTACCTTCCTGCCTGAAAGTGTTAGGGTAGATGACTCATTCACTTTAGATGAGACTGTAAATTGGTAAAACTCAAAACATATATAAAAATGTCCATAGCAGAATCGCTCCTAAGAATCCCATACTGGGAACAACTTATATGCATCTCAATTCATATGATGCAACTCACAAACATCAATAGTAGAATGTATATATAAATTGTGATTTATTCATAAAATGAAAATGAGTGAATTATATACCTGCATGCAACAAAATGAAGCATTCTCAAACATAATATTGAGTGAATAAAAGTCAGGTATGAGAGTAAATATCATGTATTACATTATAAAATTTTCAAAAAAAAGCCAAAACAGACCCAGGTTTGTTGAATATTTGGATACTGGTATAAAATCTTTGCAAGGGAGAAACATTTTAGAGATGAGTCCAGCATATAAAAGCTTTACAGTGCTGTCATAATTTTCTTTCTGGAACTGAGTAGAAATTCATTAAGTTGTAAACTTAAGATAAGCATTTATTTGTATACTTGTTGCACTTCTGACATACATTTCTGAAACTATGTGAAGAAAGGCAAAAGCATGAAAAAGATGAGCAAATATAAGTGATAAAAATAAGACTATAGAATTCAAAAAATGTTCATAGTCACCATACATGCAAATAAATTGAACATACCTTTTAAAGAACAGAGCTTGCCACACTGAAAATAAATATAATGTCCTCTTTGATAAGAGCTAACATACAGAACACAGAAATGCTGAAAGTAATGGGATGGTAAAAATAATTTCAGGAAATGATGTTCCAACATAAGACGGAGGCAAAATAGATTTTATGACATGAGATATAAAGAGATTCTTTAAATATTATATAGATTTCAATTTAACACAGTAAGTATGCTGTTTATATTTTAAAGGGCCTTGAAATAAACCAAGAACATTTTATACCACTTTATAGAGAAGCTGACAAATTCAACATGATCTCAGAAATTTTGAAATTTTCAATTATTAATAGGTCAAACATAAAAGGTAGCAAAAATATACAACATTTAAAAACAGTGAGTAACTTTATTCATTGCACATATAAAACATCTTTTACCTAAATGTTGAGAAAAAGTGGTGCATCCTCTAACATACTTGCTACATTTTCACAAACTGAGAATGCTGTAGGCTGTAAATTTAGGATTTAAACTCCTAAAATCAGATGAATTAAACAATTATTATATGAACTACTTTATATGCCAAATGCATGCAAAAATAATATTTGTTTTTAGTGCATATTTGTAAGTGGCAGAACTTTTTAAATTGCCTGGGAATGAGAAATTTCAGAAAGTTGCTATCTCTGGATGGGGGCAGAGATGAAGGGAAAAGTCTTAAAAAAGCAAATTGAAATCTAATTTAAAATCTTTATACCTTATAAGTAGGTACATGGTTGTCTATTTTATTTTTCTGTGTTATAAAAAATATTTTATTTAAGAAAGCAATAGTAGAATAAATCTTATCTAGATTGTCTGAAGAAACTCTTGTCCTTGGAAAGATGAGAATAGAGAATACCAAAAACGGAAGAAGGTAACTGCAAGCTCAGGAGAATTACCATAGCAAAGGACAGTTGTGGAAGACACCAGTCACTCCAAACACTTATGTGTCAGACACTATTCTAAGCACTGCACTTCCATTAATTCATTTAATCTCAAAATAGTCCTAGGATTTTAACCGCTATTAGAGAGAGAAGGTAATGAAGGCAAAGTGAGGTTGTTAAGTGGCCTGGATCACACAGCTAGGAAGTGTAAGAACGCCATAGACTAAGCTTGATCACCACAGACAAAATCTAGACTTTAGGGAGCACTTGAAGTCAAGATGTCATGTTGAGTTTATGTTTAACTGTTTAAATTTTTAAAAAATACATATACCAATATATATTTATATCTTAATTGTTATATATAAGATATTATGTGTGTGTGTGTGTGTGTGTGTGTGTGTGTGTGTGTGTGTGTGTATAATGTATTTCCAAAATATATGGTAAGAGAGTGTTAACTAAAATGTCATGGAGTCTTTTTGTTAATTCTGGGTGTTAGCTTCACATAGAATCTACCATGGAATTAATAGTTTTGGAACCTGTACTCCTTGGCAAGTGAACTTTTTATGCATTTTTTTACTTTCACAAATAAATGATATAGAATTAATGGTTTGAAACATTTCACAGATGTTCTTGAACTTATTTTACACAAAGCTAATAAACTGTCAGGACTGTGCCTTAGAGAACTAGAGTGGTGTCAAATAGGGTTCTGTTGACAAAAGCATAGGAAACAACATCAGAAAGTTTGATTTCCTCCCCACAAAGTCCTCGTGTTTGTTTTAACACATTTCTCAATAAATTTTCATCTGTAATAGATTCTCGAGCTTAGAAGCCTCAGCAAAGACCCAGTTGATTGATCTTAAATATATAACCAGAGAGTCCTTAATCTCCTGATAGGTGTATAGGAAACTTACAAGGCCATAATTGATCTGTCAGCTTCCACTGCATTACACAGGGCTGTGCTGCAGTCACACTGAATACTGCAGTCATTCTATTCTCACAATTCATATACATCTGATCTTGCTTTAGGCTGAAATATTCTTCTTTACTTCTTAAATTACTCCTAACCTTTACTAGTTCTCTAAGCTTGTATAGTAGTTTTTTTTTTTCATTTTCATCGACCATATTTTGAATCTTTGCAATTATCCCTTTACTCCTCTGCTTTTTGAGTAATTATCAGCACACTGCTGTAACTTATAAGATACATCTGTTCTGAGGATCTAATATACAGTATAGTGGTGATGGATGTGTTAACTAATTTGATTGTGATAATCATTACATAATGTATATGTACAACAAATCATCACATTGTACACCTTGAGTATATACCATATTTATTTGTCAATTAAATATTTTTGAAAGAATAGATGAGGTAGGCCCATCACATGAGTCTGACTGGGACATCGCACCCACAAGATACATCTAGAGGGCTGGAGTCAAATTTTTACAAGTTGAATAGATGGATGCAGTGACACACTCCTGAAGTCCCAACTACTTGGGAGGCTGAGGCAAGAGAATACCTTGAAGCTAGGAGTTTTAGTTCAACCTGGGAAACATAGCAAAACCACATCTCTAAAAATTAAATAAAATGGAAAAAATTTATGAGTTGAGTTATAAGTAGATTACAAGCTATAGGACGCTATTTGTGTAAGAATTGAACATCAGCAAGATGAAGGATGAGATATTAAGACAGACCCAAATCCATGAAGCCCAAGTCTTGACAGGGACACGGGGAAATGGGAACACAAAGGCAGAAGACCGCAATGGTGCTTTGGGCAAGCCTGCTTCAGTGGGGAACCCCGTGTTCTGGCATCCATGCTGGCGAACTCCCTGGTCACAGTGCGAGATTAGGCTGAGTGAAAAGCTATGGGTCTTTCTGGGACCACAGAACACAGAGCTGATAATGACATGATCAACAAAATATTTCTTAAGATCTTTCTCTCTCTTCTATAATTAATTATAACCTTCCACCTAAAACAATTAAATAATACCATTTCTTATTTTGTATTAGTTTTATAATCAAATTCTTACGAAAGTGTTTTTTAAAATTAATGCCTCCTGACTGATTCATTTTTCTGGGTGTAATTCTAACAGGCTTCACATTTACTTTCTTTCTTTCTTTCTTTTTTTTTTTTAGATGGAGTCTTGCTCTGTCACCCAGGCTGGAGTGCAGTGGCACGACCTGGGCTCACTGCAAGCTCTGCCTCCCAGGTTCACATCATTCTCCTGCCTCAACCTCCCGAGTAGCTGGGACTGCAGGCGCCCGCCATCACGCCTGGCTCATTTTTTGTATTTTTTTTAGTAGAGATGGGGTTTTATCGTGTTAGCTAGGATGGTCTCGATCTCCTGACTTCGTGATCCACCTGCCTCGGCCTCCCAAAGTGCTGGGATTACAGGCATGAACCAGCGCACCCGGCCACATTTACTTTCAAAATGACTGTTCTCATTTTCAGAAAATTATAATAAATACTGTACCCACAGATATGGAAAACATGACAATTCTGAGAACATATTTCAATAATCTTCTCTATGACCCATTGTAACTCTGCTGTAAAGCAAACACTATTTTGGATTAAGCGTATTTTATAGGTAAAGTCAGGGCAAGATGGCAGAATAGAAAGCTTCACTAATGATTCCTCCCCCCACCAGCAAGAACACAAATATAACTATCTACACATGGAAAGCACCTTCATCAGAACCAAAAATGAGGTGAGCACTCGCAGTACCTGGTTTTAACTTCGTGTCTCTGAGAGAGGCACTAAAGAGGTATAAAAAACAGTCTTGAATTGCTGATGCCATCGCTCCTCTACCCCCGGGCAACAGCTGCAGTGGTGTGGAGTGCATCTCTCAGCAGTGGGGGAGGGAGGGCACAGCAACTGTGAGACATTAAACTCAGTGCTGTCGTGTTAGAATAGAAAGGAAAATAGGACAAAATTCCGCTGCTGCTCAGTTGTGGAGGGAGCATTTAAACCAACCCTAGCCAGGACAGAATCCCAGATACCAGTGGTCTGAACTTGAGTTCCTGTAAAAACTCACCACCAAGGGCTGAAGTGAGTGGGTCTCTAAGAAAACTTGAAAGGCAGTTTAGGTCACAAAAACTGCAACTCTTAGATGAGTCCTAGTGCTGAACTGGGCCCAACAACAGTGGACTGGAGGGGCACGTGATCTACTGAGACACCAGCTAGGGAGACTAAGGGAGTGTTGGCAACACCCCTCCACTAACCCTAGGCTCCTTCCTTCCCCTTGAGAAGAGGAGAGGGAAGAGTGTGGAAGACTTTATCTTGCATCTTGGATACCAGCTCTCTGCCAGAGCAGTATAGTCCACCAGTCAGAATTACGAGACCTGTGCTTTAGGCTCTAGCTCCCAGGTGACATTTCTAGATAATCCCTGGGCCAGAAGAGAATCCACTACCTTGAAGGGAAGGAATCAGTCCTGACAGCACTCATCACCTGCTAATTGAAGAGCCCTTGGTCCCTGAACAACCAGCAGTGATACCTAGGTACTAACTACATCAAGGGCCTTGGGTGAGACTAACTTGTGAGGTAGAGAACCAGGTGGGCTCTTGGAGTCCCTGATTCCAGCATTTCTGGACCTGTCCTGTGCCAACAGGGAGTCCACTGCCCTAAAGGTTGAGTCCCAACTCAAACAGCATTCATAGAAAACTGACTTAAGAGATCTTGGGCCTTAAGGGAAAATTGACGGTAGCCTGGCAATACTTCCCATGGGCCTGTGGTGGTGGTGGCCATGAGATAAGGTCTCTCTGCCTTTGGAAAGGAGAGAAAAAAGTGGAAAGGGCTGCATCTTGTGGTTCGAGTGCCAGCCCAGCTGCAATACAATAGAACACCAGTTACATTTCTAAGGTATTTTACTCTAGTTACTGACTCCTTATTGGCACTTCTGGACCCACCTGGGGACCAGGGGAACTCACCACCCTTAAGGGAAGGACACAGGCCTGGGTGACTTTGCCACCTGCTGATTAGAGAGCCCCAGGTCTCTGATTGTGCATAGGCAGTAGACAGGGAGTAGCTATAGCAGGCCATGGGTGGGACCTAGTGCTACACTGGCTTCAATTCTGACCCAGTACAGTCCTAATGGTGATAGCCACAGGGGTGCTTGTGTTACTTTACCCCTAGTTCCAGGTGGCACAGGACAGAGAGAGAGAGAGACTCCCTTTCTTTGGAAGAAAGTAAGAAAAGAGAACAAGTGTCTTCTCCTTGTAATCCAGAGAATTCTCCCAGATCTTGTCCAAGATCATAGGACAGTACCTCTGTGAAACTATAAAAAGCACACATTTCTGGCTTTGAGATATCCCCTAAAGAAAATACAGCTTAGATCAAAACACTCAAGTCCTTTCAAATATCTAGAAAGCCTTTCTAAGGACAGGTATCAACAGACCCAGACTGTGAGGACTGCAATAAATATCTAACTCTTCAATGCAGACTCGGACAAACATCTAGGAGCATTAACAACCAGGAAAATATGTTCTCACCAAATCAACTATAAGACACAGGGACCAATCCTAGAGAAACACAGATATGTGCCCTTTCAGATAGAGAATTCAAAATAGCTGTACCAAAAAACTCAAAGAAATACAAGATAATACACAGAAATAATTTAGAATTCTGTCCGATAAATTTAACAAAGATGGTGAAATAATTAAAAAGAATCAAGCAGAAATTCTGGAACTGAAAAAAATGCAACTGACATACTGAATGTGTCAGTCTTTTAATAACAGAATTTATGAAGCAGAAGAAAGAATTAGTGATCTTGAAGACAGACTGCTTAAAAATACACAGTCAAGGAGACACAAGAACAAAGAATGGAAAACAATAAAACATACCTCTAGAATCTAGAAAATGGCCTCAAACAGGCAAATATAATAAGAGTTATTGGCCTTAAAGAGGAGGCAGACAAAGAGATAGAGGTAGAAAATATATTCAAAAGGATAATAACACAAAACTTCCCAAACCTAGAGGAAGATGTAGATATTCAAGTACAAGAAGGTTACAAAACACCAAGCAGATTTAACCTAAAGAAGACTGGATCAAGGCATTTAATAATCAAATTCCCAAAGATAAAGGATAAATAAGTGAACCTAAAAGCAGCATGAGAAAAGAAACAAATAGCATACAATGAAGCTCTATTACCTCTGGCAGAAGACTTTTCACTGGAAACCCTACTGGCCAGGAGAGAGAGGCATGACACATTTAAAGTGCTGAAGGAAAATCCTTTTTATGCCAGAATGGTATATCCAGTGAAGATACCCTTCAAGCATGAAGGAGCAATAAAGACTTTCCCAAACAAACAAAAGCTGAGAGATTTCATCATTAGAGCTCTCCTATAAGAAATGTTAAAGAGAGTAGTTCAATCAGAAGGAAAAAGACATTAATGAGCAATAAGTAATCACCTGAAGGTACAAAACTCACTGATAATAGTAAATATAAGAAAAACACAGAATATTATACCACTGTAAGTTTGGTGTATAAACCACTCTTATCCTAAGTGGAAAGACTAAACAATGAATCAATCAAAAACAATAATTATGACAACTTTTCAAAAACATAAATAGTGCAATATCTTAATAAATAGAAACACAAAAAGTTAAAAAGCAGGTGAAAACAGTCAAAGTGTAGAGTTTTTGTTAGTATTTTTTGTTTTTTTATGCATATAATGTTAAATTGTTATCAGCTCAAAATAATGGTTTATAAGATAATATTTGCAAGTCTCATAATGACCACAAACCATAAAAACATACAAATACACACACAAAAAAATAATAATCTAAATCATATCACCAGAGAAAATCATCTTCACTAGAAGATAGGAAGGGAAAAAATAAGAAAGAGAAGACCACAAAATGACCAGAAAATAAATGGAAAAATTACAGGTGTAAGTCCTTACTTATCAATAATAACATATTAATGTAAATATACCAAACTCTCCAATCAAAAGACATTGAGTGGCTGAATGGATGAAAAAGCAAGACTTACTGATCAGTTGCCTATAGGATATACACTTCGCCTATAAAGACACACATAGACTGAAAATAAAGGGATAGAAAGAGATATTCTAGGCCAGTAGAAGCCTAAAAAGAACAAAAGTAGCTATAATTGTATTAGCAAAATAGATTTCAAGACAAAAACTGTAAGAAGAGAAAAATAAGATCAGTACATAGTAATAAAGAGGTTAATTCAGCAAGAGGATATATAAATTTAAATATATATATGCACCCAACAGTAGAGCACCCAGATATATAAAGGAAATATTGTTAGATATAGAGAGAGAGATAGGCCCCGATATAATAATACCTGGAGATTTCAACACCCCACTTTCAGTATTGGAAAGATCTTTCAGAAAGAAAATGGACAAAGAAACATTGGACTTAATCTGTATTATAGACCAAATTACAAAATAGATATTTACAGAACATGTCATTCAAAGGCTGCACAATACACATTCTTTTCCTCAGCACATTGATCATTCTCAAGGAAAGACCATATGTGATTTCACAAAACAAGTCCTAACCATTCAAAAAAACTGAAATAATATCAAGCATCTTTTCTGATCACAATGGAATAAAACTAGAAATGAATAAGTAGAGAAATTTTGGAAATTATAGAAATACCCAGCTATTAAACAAAATGTTCCTGAATGACCAGTGAGTCGTTGAAAAAATTAAGAAGAAAATTGAAGTTTTATGAACAATAAAGGAAGCACAAGATACCAAAATTATGGGGTAGCGCAAAAGCAGTACTAAGAGGGAAGTTTATAGCTATAACTGTCTACATAAAAAAAAAAAATCAAATAAACAACCTAGTGCTGCATCTTATGGAATTAGAAAAGGAAGAGCAAACCAAACCCAAAATTGATAGAAGAAAAGAAATAATAAATATCAAAGCAGAAATAAATGAAATTGAAATTAAGGAAAAATACAAATGATCAATGCCACAAAAGTTGGTTTTATTAAAAAGCTAAACAAAATTGAAAAACTTTTGCCAGATAAACTAAGAAAAATAATGAAAGATACAAATAAATAGAAACAGAAATGAAAACAAAGATGTATTTGTCTGTTTTCACCCTGCTATTTATAGATTGATTTATAAATATAAGAGGTTTAATTGACTCACAGTTCCACATGACTGAGGAGACCTCATGAACTTTACCATCATGGCAGAAGGTGAAGGGAAAGCAAGGCACATCTTATATGGCAGTAAGAGAGACAGTGTGTGCAGGGAAAACTGCCACTTTTAAAACCATCAGATGTCATGAGAACTCCCTCCCTATCATGAGAACAGCATGAGAGAAACCACCCTCATAATCCAATTACCTTCCAACAGGTCCCTCCTTCAACAAGTGGGGATTACATTTCAAACTAAGATTTGGGTGGGTATATGGAGCCAAATTGAATCATTCTGCCCTGGCTCCTCCCAAATTTCATTTCCTTCTCACATTGCAAAATCAATCATGCCCTGCCAACAGTCCCCCAAAGTCTTAACTCATTCCAGCATCAACTCAAAAGTCCAAGTCCAAAGTCTCATCTGAGAAAAGGCAAGTCCCTTATGCCTTTGAGCCTGTAAAATCAAAATCAAGTTATCAAGTTAGTTACCTCCAAGACACAATGGGTACAGGCATTGGGCAAATGTTCCCATTCCCAACGGGAGAAATTGGCCAGAACAAAAGGGTTGCAGGCCCCATGCAAGTCTAAAACATGGCAGGGCGCTCATTAAATTTTAAAGCTCCAAAATACTGTCCTTTGACTCCATGTCTCTCATTCAGGGCACACTGATGCAAGGGGTAGTGGATTAGTCCATTTTCACACTGCTATAAAGAACTACCCGATTGGGTAACTTATAAAGGAACAAGCACAGGCAACCAAAGCAAATATGGACAAATCAGGTTAAGTCTTAAGCAGAGCATAAAGGTTTGGAACATTTGCCTCCAAACAATGTGGTAGAACATAAAAAAGCATTTTCTGGGGAGAAATTCAAGCCGGCTGCATAAGTAATGAGGAGCCAAATGTTAATAGCTAAAGAAATGGGGAAAATGTCTCCAAGGAATTTCAGAGATCTTCAGGGCAGCTTCTCCCATCACAGGCCTGGAGGCCTAGGAGGGTAAAATGGCTTTGTCGGCAGGGCCCAAGCCCTGCTGGTCTGTGCAACCTTGGGATATGGTGCCCTGCATTCCAGCTGCTCTAGCTTCAGCTTTGGCTAGAAGGGGCCAACATAGAGCTCAGGCTTAAAAAGTTAAGTTAAAAAGTTCGGGCACAGAGGCTGGGCGCAGTGGCTCACACTCATGATGCCAGCACTTTGGGAGGCCGAGGTGGGTGGATCATGAGGTCAGGAGATTGAGTCCACCCTGGCTAACATGGTGAAACCCCATCTCTACTAAAAATACAAAAAATTACCCAGGCATGGTGGCAGGTACCTGTAGTTCCAGCTATTCAGGAGGCTGAGGCAGGAGAGTGGCATGAACCCAGGAGGCGGAGTTTGCAGTGAGTAGAGATCACACCACTGCACTCCAGCCTGGGTGACAGAGCGAGACTCTGTCTCAAAAATAAAATAAAATAATAATAATAATAATAATAATAATAATAATAATAATAATAAAATACTTGGGCACAGCAAAGAAAACAATCAATAAAGTGAAGAGATAACCCACAGGATGGGAGAAAATATTTTTAAACTACTCATCTGACAAATGATTAACAACCAGAATATATAAGAAGTTCAAACAACCATAGAAAAAAAAAACCTAATAAGCTGATCGAAAATGGGCAAAAGATTTGAATAGAGATTTCTCAACAGAAAACATACAAATGGCAAACAGGCATATGAAAGGGTGATCAACATCATTTACCATCAGAGAAATGCAAATCAAAATTATAGTGAGACATGATCTCATCCAAGTTAAAATAGCTTATATCCAAAGACAGATAATGATAAATGCTGGCAAAAATGTGCAGAAATGGTAACCCTCCTATACCATTCATGGGAATGTAAATTTGTACAACCACTATGAAGAACAGTTTGGAAGTTCCTCTTAAAACTAAAAGCTACCATATCATCCAGCAATCCCACTGCTGGGTACACACCCAAAAGAAAGGAAATCAGTATATTGAAGAGATATTTTCATAGTCCAACAGGTAACTACAATCAATAATAATTTAATTGCACATTTTTAGATAACTAAAAGTATAATTGGATTATTTACAACACAAAAAATAAGTGTTTGAAGGAATAGATACCCCATTTTCCATGATGTGATAATTATGCATTTCATACCTGTATCAAAACATCTCAGGTACTCCATAAATATATACACCTACAAGGTACTCAGAAAAATGAAAAATAAGCAGGAATGTATTATTATAGTTACAAAAGAGATTCTTATGGTGCACAAGGGAAGAGATTAAACCTAGCCCGGGAGAGGTAAACTGAACTTGTAAACAAAAGTTATTGCAAACACAATGGCCACAATGACCAGTTGTCCGTTTGCCATTTCTGATTGTTTTTGAAAGCATGCCAGTTTCACAATCTTTTCTTGTACTTTAAGGCTCAGTCAGTGACAGGCAGAAGATACTAACATGGATCGAGACTTGAAATGTCTCAGACCCAAATACAAACTTCTGGGGAGACATACTTGTTGAGAATTGTGGATACCTTCATTATGACCACCATGCTCATGGATGCATTGCAAAAGCCACGGAGTAGCTGAGCGGA
Organism: Piliocolobus tephrosceles; assembly: GCF_002776525.5. NCBI lineage: Eukaryota > Metazoa > Chordata > Mammalia > Primates > Cercopithecidae > Piliocolobus > Piliocolobus tephrosceles. The sequence continues at coordinate 37,422,928 of NC_045441.1, forward strand.
GAGGCTGGAAAACATCTACAAGGCTGGCTGTTCTGTGCTTCGGGTCACCGCATGACTTCTCTGCTAGGTATGCCCTGTGGTGGACATTGTCAAGGGTCACTCAGAGCCACACGTTTTCCACCATGTGGCCATCCGTGCTTCTTCTGTAGATCTCTTGCCACCAGTCTTCTGATCTTGCACCTTCTATGCCCCTGACCAACCAGCCAAGCAATTCACTGCTGAACCAATGTGTTTGCATGCTGCAGGTCACCTAACATTCCATACAGAGTAGACACCAAGTGTACTGTCCCCTAGATCTCCTTTTTGAGAAGATTTTGTTCTACCACATCATTCAGGGCCATCCCTTAGTATTCATCAGTTAACCATAAAGCTGCAAAAGTGGGTGAATGAGAGGCAGTGATTGCAGCTCTCTCTAGGTGGCATAGGAGTCTGGTATACCTATTTATTTAATTTACTTGTGTCTTTTGCACCAGCTCAATCCTAGAGCCTGACACTGTATTTCATTACACAGCAGATTGCTATTGAACCTGTCTAAAGTTATGATTCAGAAGTTTCAAAAATACACATGATGGACTAGACTGTTCAGGTAAAAGTAACTTTTTTCCTCATCAGAAACTTGGTCTCTACTAGGTGTCAGTGACACGGAAGGGGGTGATTTTCAAGCGGAGCATAACCTTGCACCAGAACTCGAGGAGTATGTGCCTGCCTCACTGGGGCTTGTCAGGGACTCACATAACATAATTTCCTACAACATTGTTAGCATTTTCCAGTCTTCTGGCCATTAGGTTCAAGTGGCAGAGCAACTTGCTCTATAGCCTAGGTATGCTGCAGAGCATTCTCTCGCTCTGGGACCCACTTGAGGCTGAAAGCATCTCCCAATGAATAGGTTGCCTCAATATTTCCAAATGTTATGCGGCTTCCATAACTTTTTGAAGCATGATAGACACCACTGTCTTTCTTAGTGCAAGTTGCAACAACTTGTTCTTTACCTGAACAGGGATACAATGACAATGCAGGAGAGCACTAGATTCCAAACACCTGACGGATTCTCATATGTGTCAATCTTTGAGTCATGTAGAGTATATATCTGCTATTCCCAGTTCACCAGTTAGCTGGACTTTATTACAATATGGATTTATGTGATAGTTTTTCAAACAAAAAATACACAAAGACTCTGTAGCTTCTACAATAACAGGAGATCAGGAGTTCACACTGCTCTATAGCAAGATGGTGAAGGTGAATTACTCTCCTTGCCATTCAAGGATGAACTACTGTTTATTTCCTCTGATTGATATCAAGCAGAAAGTAGGTATTTGTGCAACAAAATTCAAAAAAATTTCTATAACATACAGTCATGTAGTTTTGTGAGTCAGTTGTTAAATGCTGTTAGACTTATTTATGTTCTATCGCATGACTTTGTTGCAATGCTTTTATCCTTTCAGTTGTCAGAGATTTGAGTTCTTTCTAGTTTGAGGGTATTGAATAAAGCCACCATGAAGTTTCATGTAAAATAATTTTTGTGAACATTTGTTTTCCTTTCTTGGGGGTAGGAGTGGAATTGCTTATTCTCATGTAAAGATATGTTTAACTTTATAACAAATTTCTAAACTGTTCTTTTAAGTGGATGTATCATTTTATATATTCACCAGTAATATATGAGTTCTATTTGCTCCACATCCTCATCAAAATTGTTATTGTCAGCCTTTTAAAATTTTTACCACATCTCATGAATATGCACAGGTAGAACATTGTGAGTTAATTCAATCTGATGGCCAACGACAGTGAACATTTTTCTGTGTGTTTATTGGCCATTTATATATCTTCCTTTCTAAAGTGTCCCTGTAAATTTTTGCCCCTCTATTTCTGAGTACATTATTTGTCTTATTATTATTTAATTATAACTTTCTTTATTCTGGGTGCAAGTTCTTTGTCAGATGTTATGTATTACAAATACTTTTTTCCAATCTATACTTGCACTTCATATTTTCTTGTGTTTTTTAGAAAGCAGATTTTCTTTTTATTTTAGTGAAGTCCAGTTTACCAATTTTCCTTTAGAGTTAATATATTTTGTGTCTTTTCTAAAAAAAGTCCTTGCCAATCCCAAGCTTTTAATTGGTTTTTAATCTCACATCATGATCAAAAGAAGATATTTATAGATTGAAAAACTGATATTGAGAGATTTTTAGGAAGTTATTCAAAGTCGTATAATAAGATTATTTAAAATAAATTCTTTTCACCTGATGCTTTCACTAGTCATGGTGAACAAAACAGAGCTTTTCTCTATTTCCTATATAGGCTTTTATACTACAATATTTACATACCTAAGAACCTGCAAATAGTCAAAAGTCAAAATATCAAAACAACTATTTTATTAGAAAAGTAATGATGTAGTAAACAAGGTGTGTCATACTTAAAAGAATAAGTTAAATTTTCTATAAGATATTCAAATATAAGTGTTAATTCAAAAGTTGATTTTAATATAGTTGTATATCTTAATTTCAAGCTGGAATTACACATTCATTAATAAAAACTGCTTTCAATAATCTTTTTTTTCTCTGACACTTTTCCTGGTCTTGTAATTTTCTCACATCACAATACATAATAGAGAATATAAACAATACACAATAAAACACAGTGTTTCATTTTAGAAGAGAGTTCAAATAGAGGAGTCGACTAACAGAGATCTGAGTATTTCAACATATTTTATAACAGCTTTTTCTTATTCCTGAGGGTAGAAAGAAGAGCTTTCTTCACATTACCATAGAACCAGTAATGGTATGTACCCAGTGAGTTGTGGGTCTGATTCAATTCCTTTCAAAAGATTCCCACTATAACAGAAATGCCTGCATTTTAAAATGCAAGTTACAATGCCCCTTATAATGGCTGCAATGTTATTCTGAGTGCTTTTCTCCAATTAAATCTTAAAATAGTTTTGTGGAATTATTTTTTTCTCTAAAAAACTTACACATATATGTGAAAAAAAAGCAGACCCTTCACCCTCTACTTTCTGCTTGAGAATTTCTTCACTTTGTTTCCCCCCTAAAGAAGGTATGGTTAGTTCTATGCCTCGAGGCTGTGTCAGATAAAATCTCAATAAATACAGAAGAAAACTGCCTGCTGCCTGAGAAATATACCCCTAATTAATATGGTAACAAGGCTATATGTTTCCTTGACTCTTCAAAATCTTTTAATTATGAAATTAGTCTAATCACTATTGTATTTTAGAAACATGTTACTATTACAGGTATGTTGAGAATCAATGGGAAATGTACAGTTTATATGAATATAATATGATGAAATCAACAGTGTCAAATGAACTATATTGAAGTAAATTAAAATCCAAATTTTATGTCACAGTTATCTAAACTTGTTTGGCTATTGCTTAAGTAATTAAAGAAAATTATGTATACATTGAGGATGAAATATGATGTATTAGCACAAAGTCCACCAAATAGAAGATGCCTAACAAAACTTGGTTGTTGATCAATTTGTAACACTATCATAACCTGATATCTTTCTTTCTGACAATCACAAAGGTAATTTTAGGTAATATCGTATCACCGTATTTAAAGCCGTGAGCATTCACCTAATGACAGACTTCTCCAGAAAGTCTACAACTAACTAATGAAATTACAAAGGTTAATGTTCAGGAAAAAAATCCACATTGCAAGAGCTGAAACACAAATTTCTAATGCAACACAATGTTGAGTGACATTTTAAGAAACAATTCTCAAACTACAAACGCACTGCTCAAAGTATGCCAAATACCTGACCCTCAGCTCAAAAACTGCGACTCTTAACATAAAATTCGGGACCTAGTTTTTGATACAATTTTTAATACATAGTAGGATTCATATTTTATTTATTTACTTGGATCAGTGCAATTAATTATTCAACATTTTTTCATTTATAAAATTATGATGAATGTTCATTAATTTTACTAAGAAATATTTTATTTTCTGGTTATATCCAAATGTCTGATTGCAATCAGTTTTTAAATTAAGTTTTCTGGTGGTTCCATGATTTTACATTAAATTAATGAATGTAATGCTGGTTTTCTGGAGACATCTTTGATCCACAAATTTCAGATAAAATACTACTTTGTTCAGCACTGAAAGTATATAAACATTATCTTCAAAAACCCAAGTAGATTTTCTGACAAAATACGATGCACAAAGTGTCAAATAATTATTGGTCATATTAATGAGCAAGACATAATCCTGTTCAATCTAGAGAAGATAAAATATTTACTCCAAGTGCTAACACCAAAGTTACATAAACATTTAAACACCTTGGAATACTTTTTCAGAAAATGCAAGTGAGTATACTGGTAATGACAACAATAATAAACAATGAAATAATCACTAGTTTTGTCCTCACTATATTTGATTCACAGATAGGGAATTTGTTTTTCATATATATACATATATATATATATATATATATATATATATATACACACACACACACACACACACACTAAATATGTTATTTATTGTATATAAAGCGTATGAAAATGTACTATTTACTTTCTATATAAAGTGTACATATACAATATGCTTATTATTTATTATAATAATCTTTGTATTATCCTGCTGAAAGGTGAGGGAATCAAGGTTTTAACTGATGCATTAACTTACAAATTATCATATCCATGAGTGCGAAAATTAGCTTTTTTATTCAGACTTCAATCAGTTCTTTGAGATAGCTTCAACCCTTTACCATTTAAATGTAAAATCATTTTATATTTAATATGATTCACAATAGATGATGAATTCAAACAGAGCATATACATGATCTACTCTTCAAATATATGAGTGCATTTTATTTACATCTGTTTATCTAAGGATTATTGCAGTCTGAATGATTAACAAACTCAAAAGAGAAACATTTTAAACCAAAATGTCATTTCATGTCTGTCTTAAAGTTATGTATCTAGTGCATTGAATGTCACTTAATATAATTTATTTTGACAGTGTATTTTTAGGATAAGGTCCTTCACCTGCATATCTTGGTTAATGTTTTTATTTCCACTTTTATCTTCTATTAATTACAATTTTGAAGACAATATATTCTTGTTAGTTAATTGTAATAATACAGTGTCTGTTCTGCATGCCTTTTTATTGTCTTCATCCTTTCTTCATTACTCTTACATCTGAGCCAATTTCCTAAATTTATCGCCAATTGCCTTGACTGTATTTTTTCATTGTTCTTTGTTGTCTTTTGTTGTATTGCAATTCTGATGTGTTTGTATTTTTAATGTATACAGTTTTGCTCATTTCTTATTAACGACACTTTTATCTATACCAGAATACGCCGGGACCATTTCCTAATATCTCCAGTTGTATGTAATAAAGATATTTCAGATTAGACACTTCTTGCCTCTTGTTTGCACCTTGCTCTTTTCATAGGACCCACGTGCTGCAGTGTATGCCAGAGGGGTCTGTGGGTGGGAAGGTGTGGTTCCAAGTTGGCCCCCGATTTAAGTTGAGTCCTGACTTGTTTTCAAATTTTGCTGTTTTTGGTGTTTACGAGATGTGTCAGTGGTCAATTTTGTGTCAATGACAACTCATTGTCAAAGATGAACATCGAAACATATATTTCCCTCCAAGATTGTGATTCTCAGCCTTTATCAGCAATATAATAAGCACCTCAAATACCAGAAGGTGAAGTAATTAGGGAGATAAATGGTGTCTCTTCAAACTGCAAGTTTCAAGACTGAGTGAGACCCGAGCTGAGGGAAGAGGCAGAGCTGTAAAACAGATGATGTTTTGAACGTTTGATGTTATGCAGACTGGGGTTTTTGCTCTCTGAAGGTGAGATAGTTCATTAATAATTAAAAATGTCTAAAATAGCTAAGGGATCTGTCTATTATACAATCCAGAGTCAGATAAGTGGGAACCAATGACGCACTTTGAGTGACAGTAGTTTTGAGAAAAAAAGTAAAGCGATTAAATGATCTCTGCAGACATCCCCTCTCTCAGTAAGCCATGTCTGTCTCTGACTGAGCTCCTGTCGATTTGAAAGCCTGTGGACAATGGGGTACAAATGAGCTGCACCTGGCACTTTGCTTCTGGGGATACTGTGCCAGAAAAAGCTACCCAGGCTTTGGGCAACTGAAATTTACTATTGCTGCTGAATCTAAACCTTTCCACTGTTTCATGCATCTTTATAAGTATTTATGGGTTGAAGTTCCTGGTGTTGACCCTTAAAACACATTCTAGCTACATTGCAACTATTCTTCACACAATAGAACCTTATAATAAGGTTTCTTTTTACTTTTCACTAACAAAAAAAGCAGAAATGTATTGTCTCACATTTTTGGAGGCCACAAATCCGAAATCAAAGTGTCAGCGGAACTAGGATTCCTCTGAAACTCATAGAGGAGAGCCCCTGTTTGCCTCGTCACAGCTTGTGACATTTGCCAGCAGTCCTTGCCATTCCTTGGCTTGCAGCAGCAGCACTTCTGTCCCTGCATCTGTCACTACATGGGTTCTCTTGTGTATGTCTCTGTCTTCATATCTCTGCTCTCTATAAGGACACCAGTCATATTGGATTAAGGGCTTATCCTACTCCAGCATGACCTCATTTTACTCATCTTACCTAATTACCATCTACGACGATCTTATTTCTAAAGAAGATCATATTCTGAGCTACTGGTAGTAGTTAGGTCTTTAACAAAAATAGATTTACTGAGATATAGTGAATATTCAAAGAGACGTGCATATTTAATGTGTACAATTTGATGAGTTTAGACATATGAAAATATGATTGATATTACCACAATGAAGGTGGTATGTTTTGGCTGTGTCCCCACCCAAATCTAATCTTAAATTGTAGCTCTTTCAATTCCCATGTGTAGTAGGAGGGACTTGGTGGGAGATAATTGAATCATGGGGGTTGTTTCCCCCATACTGTTCTCTCCGTAGTGAGTAAGTCTTATGAGATCTGATAGTTTTATAAGGGGAAACCCCTTTCCCTTGGCTCTCATTTTCTCTATTGTCTGCTGCTATGTAAGACATGCCTTTCACCTTCTGCTATGATTGTGGTACCTCCTAGCTATGTGGAACTGTGATTCCATTAAACCTTTTTTTCTTTATAAGTTACCCAGTCTCAGGTATGTCTTTATCAGTAGCATTAAAACAGTCTAATATAGTAAACTGGTACCAGGTAGTGGGGTGCTGCTGTAGAGACACTTGAACATGTGTAAGCAACTTTGAAACTGGCTGATAGGCAGAGGTTGGAACAAGAAGACAGGAAAATGTGGTAAAACTTTGAACTTCCTAGAAACTCGTTGAATGGCTTTGACCAAAATGCTGATAATTATATTGAAAATGAAATCTGGGCTGAGGTGGTCTCAGCTGGAGATGAGGCACTTATTGGGTACTGGAGTAAAGGTGATTCTTGCTATGTTTTAGCAAAGAGAGTGGCAGCATTCTGCCCCTGCCCTAGAGATTTGTGGAACTTCGACTTGAGGGAGATGATTTAGGGTATCTGTCAGAAGAAATTTCTAAGCAGCAAAGCATTCAAGAGGTGGCTTGAGTGCTGTTAAAAACATTCAGTTTTAGGCCGGGTGCTGTGGCTCAAGCCTGTAATCCCAGCACTTTGGGAGGCCGAGACGGGCAGATCACAAGGTCAGGAGATTGAGACCATCCTGGCTAACATGGTGAAACCCCGTCTCTACTAAAAAATACAAAAAACTAGCTGGGCGAGGTGGCGGGCGCCTGTAGTCCCAGCTACTCTGGAGGCTGAGGCAGGAGAATGGCGTAAGCCCAGGAGGCAGAGCTTGCAGTGAGCTGAGATCCAGCCACTGCACTCCAGCCTGGGTGACAGAGCCAGACGCTGTCTCAAAAAAAAAAAAAAAAAAAAAAAAAATTCAGTTTTAAAAGGATAACAGAACATAAAAGTTTGGAAAATCTTCAGTTTGATGATGCAATAAAAAATAGAAACCTATTTTCTGAGAAGAAATTCAAGCTGGCTGTAGAAATTTGCTTAAGTAATGAGGAGCCAAATGTTAATCACCAAGACGATGGGGAAAATGTTTCCAGGACATGTTGGAAGTCTTCACAGCAGCACCTCCCATCATAGGCCTGGAGGCCTAGGAGGGAATAATGGTTTTGTGGACCAGGCCCAAGTCCTCCCTGCTGTGTGCAGCCCAGGGACTTGGTGCCTTGTGTCCCAGTCACTCCAGTCACAGTTAAATGGGGCCAAGTTACAGCTCAGGCTGTTGCTTCAGAGGGTGCAAGCCCCAAGCTTTGGCAGCTTCCACTTGACATTGAACCTGCAGGTGCACAGAAGTCAAGAATTGAGGTTTGAGAACCTCCACCTAGATTTCAGAGGATGTACAGAAATGTCTGGATGCCCAGGCAGAAGTTTGCTGCAGGGATGGGGGTCTCATGGAAAACCTCTGCTAGGCCAGTGTGGAAGGGAAATGTGGGGTGGGAGTCCCCACACAGAGTCCCTACTGGGGCACTGCCTAGTGGAGCTGTGAGAAGAAGACCACCATCCTCCAGACCCCAGAATGGTAAATCCATCAACAGCTTGCACCATGTGCCTGGAAAAGCCACAGGCACTCAATGCCAGCCTGTGAAAGCAGCCAGAAGGAGGGTTATACCCTGAAAAGCCACAGGGGTGAAGCTGCCCAAGGCCATGGAAGTCTACCTCTTTCATCAGTGTGACCTGGATGTGAGACATGGAGTCAAAGGAGATAATTTTGGAGCTTTAAGATTTAACCGCCTCACTGAATTTCAGAATTGAATGTGGTATTTGGTCCCTTTGTTTTGGCCAATTTCTCCCATTTGGAATAGGAGTATTTATCCAATTTCTGTACCCCCATTTTACCTAGGAAGTAACTAATTTGCTCTTGATTTTACAGGCTCAGAGGCAAAAGGGACTTGCCTTGTCTCAGATGAGATTTTGGACTACGGATTTTTGAGTTAATGATGAAATGAATTAAGACTTTGGGGAACTGTTGGGAAGGCATGATTAGTTTTGAAATGTAAAAACATGATATTTGGGAGGCTCCAGGGATGGAATGACATGGCTTGGTTGTGTCTCTACCCAAATCTCATCTTGAATTGTAGCTCCCACAATTCCCATGTGTCATGGGAGGGACCCACTGGGAGATAATTGAATAATAAGGGTTGTTTCCCTGGTAGTGAATAAGTTCTCCTGGTAGTGAATAAGTCTCATGAGATATGATCATTTTATAAGGGAAAACCCCTTTCACATTGCTCTCATTTTCTCTCCTGTCTACTGCCATGTAAGACGTGACTTTCACCTTGCACCAGGATTGTGAGGCCTCCCCAGCCACATGGAACTGTGAGTCTGTTAAACCTTTCTTTATAAATTACCCAGTCTCAGCTATGTCTTTATTAGCAGCTCATAAAAGGACTAACGCAGAAGGTATTACACACAGCCAGCGCCTCCCAAAATTCACTTGTTTTCTTTGTTTTCGTTGTATTGTTGTTATTGTTGTTGCTTGTGGTAAGAACATGTCTTAACATGAGATCCACTCTCTTAGCAAATGTTGAAGTGTACATCACTACATTGTAAACTATAGGCACTATGTTATACATTATACAGCAGAATAATGTGTCTTTTTAAATCTATCTTTTCAAAACTGAAGATCACTCAAGCCAATGTTTCCCATACTGGAATGTGAATATCCAAAAGGGAAAAGAATGGTACATTTTTTTTTAGTTACTCTTTTCCTTTCAAATATTTTTAAGAAAAAATTAACTTTATTACTTAAAATATACTGTAACAAATTGATATATCACACAATGAGTTATAAAATTGCAATAAATTTTAGACATTCAGTTACAGGTTTGCCTGTGGCTCCCTTATGTGTGGAGGGGGTCGTGGAGGTGGTACTTTCAATTTCTTAGGCCAGTAGTAGAGCTCTCAAAAATGTAAAATATGAGGACATCTTGTCACTAAACTGCTGCAGTGTTTAAACTTCTACATTAAAATAAACCAAATTCTTCCATCACTTCTTTGAAGATAGGAGAAACACTGGGCTTATTTCTCATGTTATCATTGATTGAACGTTGAAGACAGTTGTTAAATCTTTCATATTATTTTCTATTTTTCAAAAAGCCTGTTACTTAATTTTTGCTTATAAAATTTACTTCCATTTAATTTGGTTTTCCCTTAAGGAAATTATTTTCCCCAATGACATAATGACTATTTGTATATTGTACTGAGAAAGGCAGAAGAACATGTTATTAATTGCTGTGGTTAAACCATTAGACTTGTACAAAACCTTTCAACTAAAAATATATGTATGAAACCTAGGAGACAGTATTTATCTTCACTGTCTTAATCTTTCCTCAAAGATAGATCCTATTTATCTGTGTTTAGATAATTTTATTTCTACTGAAAACTTAACTCAAAATTTTATTTTTCTCATTATTGTTGCTTTATAGTATTATAAACATATGTATACTGCAGGTTACTTATTCTACTGTTGATGTTCGTTTTCTACCACAATTTCAGCCATTTCCAATTAAAATTTTTCTGTGTTTCTTCTGATGAACAAACCTACACATACATGCCTAGCAAAGGAATGGCTAGGACATAAAATATGAGCATGTTCAGCAAAAGTAGATGCTGCCATTTTACCAAAGTGTTTGCACTTTCAACTTCACTGTGAGAGTCTTCCCACCAGTATGCTCCAACAATAACATGATCTGCTCCTCATGCTTCTACTTGCATTTTCCTGAGGACTAATGAAGTTGAGAAGCTTTGTGTTTATTAGGAAATTTTATATCCACTTAGTGAAGTGCTGATACAAAGAACCTGTCTATTTTTAAATAGAGTTGAATTATTTTTACTTACTGATTTTGAGGACCTCTTTACATATTTTGTAGATGTTTCCTTTGTAAGGATATAAAGAGTATCAGCTTTCATTCATTGATTCTGTATTGGTACATTCATCAACTCACTAAAATTTATCGGTAACCACAAAATGAACACTTAAGGTATCTTTGTGATCATTCGCAAACATGTGCATGGTGGTAAAAAATGTGAGTGGAGTTTTTCTTACGCACGTTATCAGTTGAGGTTGAAAAAGGTAATGTGATGTCTTCCTGTTTCAGCTTCATACAGAGACGAGCAGAAGATGGAGAGGGTACAGGGCAGTGCAGTGCAAGGAACCCTGGATCTCAGGTCAGTTGGACAGGATATGAATTGCAATTCTGACAGGTGTTAGCGTGGGACCTCAACCAAGTCACTTAAGCATTCTGAATGTCATCTTTTTTTTGTAAAATAAAGAAAATAGCATGTACCAGGATTTAGGATTATAATTCATGTGAGATATATATATATATATATACACATACACACACACATATAATATGAACTTATGAACAATAGAGTAATGGTTCAATATTCACTAACTACAACATTTTTATAAAACATAACCATATATGTTTTATAAAACATAACTACTTTGATTAATGAGAATTGAGTCTGATATATAAATAATCTCATAATCTCTGCTTGGCTGTTTACTCTTATAATGGTGTCCTTGATTAATAGAATTTTGTAGTAGTTCAGAGAAATATATACTTTTTTATCCTTTATGGTCAGTGGTTTTTAGGAACTTTGTCTAAAAATCTTTGCCTATATCAAGGCATAAATATATTGTTCTATGTATTATTATAGAAGTTTTATTTTTATCTTCTAAATGTGGATATACAGTCACCAAAAGCTGATTTTTATATATGGTGTGAGATAGAGGTTAAGAGTTATTTTCCTTGCTGGATGGGTATCCAATTAACCCAGCTAAACTTATTGAAAGGACCATCTTTTCTTAATGACACTTCAGTATTATTACTGCCATTAATCAGGTGACTATATGTGTTTGGGCCTGTTTCTGAATTCTATTGTGTTTACTGGTCAATTCGTCAATTCACACAGTAATACTAGATGTTCTTACTAACTACAAATTCAGAATAAGATTTAATATCTGGTTTTATGAGTCCTGCAGTTTTGTTCTCTTTTTACATTTCCTATGCCTTCCCCTCCTCTCCTCCTGCTTCTCCACTTCTTCCTCCTTATTCTATTTTTCCTGTACAGAATTGCTCCAGACACATTATTTTTTAATTTGCATTTTCATAAAAAACAGATTTAAAAAATAATTTTAGAGTTAAAAGAATACCTCCTGCATGTCGACTGCAATAACATTGTATCTATATTTTAAGAAGAGTTGATATCTGCATCAACCTACCAAACCTTGAATGTGGTATATCCTCCATTTATTTATTTATTTTTAATTTTCTTATATAATGTTTTGTATTTTTCCATGTATGGGAATTTTTTATATTTCTTTACGTGTATCCCTTGGTATTTGACACTTTTTAAACTATGTTAAATAATGTTTTATACTCTCCATTTTTTATTTGTTGCTAATATATATATAATTGATTTCTTTTGCCATATCACGTTTACTAATTTTTTTTTTTTTTTAAGATGAGGTCTGTTGCCCAGGCTAGAGTGCAGTGGCATGATCTCTGCTCGCTGCAGCCCCCAGCTCCCAGGTTCAAGTGATCTTCACACTTCAGCCTCCCCTGTAGCTGGGATGCTAATAGGCCACCACGTCTGGCTAATTTTTGTGTTTTTGGTAGAAATGAGACTTCGCCATGTTGCCCAGGCTGTTCTTGAACTCCTGAGCTCAGCAATCTACCTGCCTCTGTGGTCTCCCAAATAACAGGCATTACAGGCGTGAAACACAGCACCTGGCCTAAATTTACTTATGTATTTTTTATGTGTTTCTTTGGATTTTCTTTGTGTACAAGCTTGTCACCTGTGAATAATAATTATTTTATTTCTTCTTTTCTAACCTGCATACCTCTTCATTCTTTCCCTCACCTCATGGCACTGGCTGGGCTGTCCAGTGCACTGTTGAATACAAGCGTGAGAGGGAGCCTCCCTGTGTTGTCCCTGGTAGTCACGAGGATAGCTGCCACCCTGTCAACATTGAGCGTGAGGGAGCATGACTGTGGGGCCAGACATCAGATTAAAGAAATAAACTTCTCTTTTAGTTCACTTAGAGTTTTTATACTGAACTTTCAAATTCCATCAAATAATTTTCTGCATTTAAACTATTATCAGAAGATACATTAGTTTTCTATTGTTCCTGGGAAGTCAGGAATTATAATATGCACTTCACGATATTTCTGAGAGGTATTTTTTTTTTTTTACTGTGACTGTCCACTGAAGTTTTTAATCTCCCCATGCTATGCAATTACAGAATTATTTTTAAAATCATGTGCCCAAATTCTCCAGTCGACACTTGTATGCCTACAACTCTTCTGAATTGTGTCTCCCTGCAGTATGTGCAGTAACTTCCAGCCTGTCAGCCTCCTGCCTGTTGCTCAGCTCAGCAAATGCTCCCAGAGTGAGAGTAGCCACAGAAGCCATTTGATCCTGCTGAGCTCTGCTCTTCAGAGAATTAGCTGTTCAGTTCCGATTCTCTCCATTATTCTCCATTGACTTCAATCTAATGATGAATTTATTTTAGCAGACATTTTGTATTGCATCTGTGACAGTTCTGTATACAGCCAACTATATTTCAAAAGGGAAAAATAAAGTATCTCTATTTAATTTATTTCAGACACCCTATCGAATATTTTAGAGAAAATATCTGCTTAATTTTAGAACAATTTTATAGCAATGACATTAATAATCTTATCACAAATATTTTAATATTATTTGTGTCATTTTTTTCTTGATTATTGAAGTACATATTATACTTAAACACAGAGGAAGTTAGAGATTATGTGGCATTCTACATTTTCACTTGATATTGTATTATGCATATTTCTCTACTGTCCAATCTATAACATCCATTACTCTTTCCTTGCTCCATCCCTGTAGAACGAATACAGGTATATATCTTTTTACCTTCCCTATGATTATAAATTGTAAAAAATGTTTGCTTCCAGAAATGGTTGAATTGCTGCTTTGCTTTAACCTTCTATTGACAACAAAGAATCAGATATCTTTAAAATAAGTACTTTTGAAAGGATTATAGAACTATCATACCAGCAAACATTTTCAGGGCAACGGTTTGAGAGGGAAGGGAAGCTCAGATCGGTGACACCAACTTGGCACCACCTTTTTCCTAGTAAAACATTTGATGGCTTATTAGTGAGGAAGAAAGGTAGACAGGATGCAGGAAACAATCCAGTTTGCGGGAAACAGAGAATGGGGAAACTAGTTGGAAGAAGATTTTATAATAGCTGTCAAAATTTGAAATATACAAACACTGTGAATAAACTTCGAGCAAATAATTTCATATTTATAAATCCAAACCCATAGATCAGAAGTATGAAGAAGGGAAAAAGAAGGTATGAATAAAGCTGGCCACAAATATGTGCGATATATGCACAAAGTGTACAAATGTGTACAATATCTTAGAGCTTTTTACAAGAGAAAGAAACTTTCATGAAACTATTATGATCTAAGGGAAAATGTACTGTCATAAAGGTATTTTATCTTGATATATGTATTAATATTTGTTATTTAGAAAAAAATACTAGATTTAGTAGATATAAAACAATAATGTGTATATGTACCTCTGTATGTGTACTTGGATGAGAAAGATACTGTATCCACCAGCTGTAAAATGCAGCATGTCACCTGTATGGATGGGAGAGTGTAGTCAGAGTGGTTAGGGGTAAGGAAGAGCCTTAACCATTTTATACTATGCATTTTGGTGTTGCTCAAACCTTTTATAATCAAACATTGATGAACAACTTGAGCATTAAGATATATATCTGCAAATAAAATATTGTTCTTGGGAATGCTGTATTTTTCTCTTTTATTTTTTAAATAAGTCTGTGTTCCCATTATTCCCAGGGGAGAAAATTCACTGAGGTCTCAGTAACAGAACATTCTATGTACATTTTGCTTAGCAAGTTTTTTTTTTTTTTTTTTGAGATGGAGTCTCACTCTGTCGCCCAGGCTAGAATGCAGTGGTGCAATCTTAGCCCACTGCAAGCTCTGCCCCCCAGGTTCACACCATTCTCCTGCCTCAGACTCCTGAGTAGCTGGGACTGAAGGTGCCCACCACCACGTCTGGCTGATTTTTTTTTTTGTATTTTTTTAGTAGAGACGGGGTTTACCGTGTTAGCCAGGATGGTCTTGATCTCACGACCTCGTGATCCGCTCATCTCGGCCTCCCAAAGTGCTGGGATTACAGGCTTGAGCCACGGCGCCCGGCCAGCAAGTTTATTTTCATTGTATTGTCCTGTAGATTGTTTAACTGATTGTGTTCTTCTCTCATGGTCTATCGTCTAAGTCACTTAGATCCATCTTTATGGTCTAGATTTCAGGTGTAAAGTGATTACTAAAACAGGTCAGAAAGAAAAAAATAGAAATTGTAAGATAATAAGATTTTATGTATTATGATCGTGGATCATTTGAATATTTAGGAAGTTGACTATCTTTGGCAGGAATAGATGAATTGACTAATGAAGAAAATGTTGACAGCAAGGGAAGCTGCCAGGAAGATCCCCAAAGACATAGATATGGTCAAGACAAAGTTGTGGTACTATCCTGGTGTTTTTGCATCCCAAAAGGAAATGGAGCACTTGGAAGGTGTTTGAGTAGAGACTTTGTCTGAGACTCTGGATGGAGGAGAAGCAAGGCACTGTGCCTCTACTCACTGTCCCCTTCCCTAATGGTTCAGACCATTATGACTGCACCATGTGAAACAGGACCACTGCCTGTGCCCCGCTGGAGAGCTCCCTGAATAAAAACATTCTCTAACAGGAGATCTGAGTCAAGCGCCTGCAGGGGGCTGGGCAGGCCACATAGAGAGAAAAGGATGACTGAGAAAATTACCTGCCAAACTAACCAAACTTACTTTTTTATGTTTTTATTTATTTTTTACTCTCTTATGATGTCAACATTTAAAAAAGAAAGCAAATCTTTTTTCCATTTATAATATTATCTTTTTTCAAATTTATCCCTTATTTATTTTAAATTGTCAGATATAATTATATGTATCTACTGAGTATAGCATGATGTTTTGAAGTATATAGTTCAAGAGATCTGTCATACAGAATAGTGTCTACAGTTAATGATGATATATTTTATGCTTAAAAAATGTTAAGAGAGTCGATCTTAAATGTTCTCAGTATAAAAATGATAACTACCTCAGGTAATGCATATTTTAATTAACTAATTTTGTACAATCCAGATTACAGAGACCCAGTGAAACTGCAGTCAGCACACAGCTGGAGTGTGGCTGAGAAAGCAAGCCTGCTCTCACCAGGCCAGGGAGAGAGGCTGGCAAGGTTGCTCTAGGGTCCCTGAGGTGGCGGCCCATATGACTGTGCCTGAGTCACCCAGGGAAGGGGCTCTGAGCTGTGGGAGAGATGTCGCAAACAGGTCCCCATGCTGTAACACTTGGACTTCAGGATCAAGAGGATGCACAGCTTCAATGCTGGCTGCTTTCCTTGTGGAAATGCCTACGAAGGATTCATGAGTGTGCTGCAGGGACCTTTCCATGAGTTACGATTTCTCTTCCTTCCCTGACCAGAGTTTGACCACATGCCTCACTCAAAACAACAGGAAATTTGCAAATTTGATGCAGACGGGGACTTGAGTGCTTGAGCTGTGGGGCTCACACTATGGTCTGCTGCCCTGAGGCCATGTGTGCAGCAGCAGCAGCATGAGGGAATACAAACACAGGGAAAAGCCCACCAGATTGCGAGAATTCCTGCAGGCACACCGGTGTCATTTGCACCACTAACAGTTGGCTGGTTTGCTATGCAGCGGTAGGTAACTTAGGCCCCTTGCCCCCACCCTGGAGAGCTGCTGGTGTGGAGTACTCAGTCCCAATGCCACCATGTGGCATTAGCCCTTTGAGCTTGTGCCCCCAGGGAAGAGTTCAAAATGCGTCCCACCCCTATGTGTTCCTGATATGGTTTGGTTTTGTGTCCCTGCCCAAATCTCCTGTCGAACTAGAGGAGGGGCTAGTGGGACATGACTGGATCATGGGGGCTGATTTCCCCTTTGCTGTGCTCGTGATAGTGAGTCCATTCTCATAAGACCTTATGGTATAAATGCTGCAGTGTGGCACTTTCCCCTTTGCTCTCTTTCTCTCCTGCCAGCATGTGAAGAAAGTCCTTGCTTCCCCTTTGCCTTCCACCATGATGGTAAGTTTCATCGGGCCTCCCAGTGATGTTTCCTGTTCAGCATGTGGAACCATGAGTCAATTCAACCTCTTTTCTTCATAAATTACCCAGTCTCAGGTAGTTATTTACAGCAATCTGAAAGCAGACTAACACAGTTCCTTAGCAGTACGCAGAGTCTCTGTCACAGAGATCAGATCATGGCTTCCCTTCTCCAACTCCCACACCCACTGTCTCAGGAAATCCATATGTATCAACCCATAAAGAATCACCCCACCTCCTTGAACCCTCAAAAACTTGGCGGTAATGAAGCTGCCCCATTCCATAGAGGGGGTGTGTGCTCAATCTCACTTCAGGCCAAATGACAGTTGGGGCTGCACCTAGTCTACTGCCACACCCCCTCCAACCTGGAGGTCTGGCATTTCAGGGAAGTCGCTCAGACAACAGATCAAAAGTGTTTCACCCCTGAAAGCTCCAGTCTGCTTTACTGGAAAGTCTTCCCTGAGAACAACATGCAGGAGCTGGCAGGAAGTGAAGCTTTGGTGCTATTGGGCAAGAAACCACCTTGGCATCAATAGTCACTAAAAGAGCCATAGAGCCTAATAATTGATTGTGGGTTCTAAAGTCCAACAGCCTGTGTTTAAATCCTGGCTCTTTTCGTTAATAGTTTGTGGCCTTGTTCAACATTCTTATTGTCTATATGCCTTAGTTTCTTCACTTGTCAATGGGTTTAATAATAATATCTATCTTGTAGAGTTGCAGTGAAGATTCATTGAGTTCATACATGTACAACCTTGTCAATATCTGGTACACACGGAACATATAAAGCATGTGAATTGTTATTAGAGGTGCTCGGGGATGTGTCCTGGTTTCTGTGTGCCAGCCTGATTGGTACTCAGCTGCAGCCAGAAAACTGAAGTAGGATTGAAGACAGCTGGTAATCTCCCCAACTTGGAGACAGGGCTAGACTGGGCATCTGCACTTCTTGTTTTGTCATAGAGCAGAGCCTTCAACAATTGACTGAGAAAGGTATTTGCATCTCAGTTTATAGTGAGACAGCCAGTTACAATATGATAACTGTAAACCTGTGAATATGGCATGTGATGCAATCAAGAAAAGAATAAATGTAAACATCTCATCTAATTATTTCCTGGGAGGAAAATAACAAGAATATCAAGTTTCTTTGTTTATTCTGTTTTTCCTTCTAAGTTAATTTTGGTAATTGCATACTTTCATCTACATTTTGTTGTCTGAATTAACAGTCTGAGCACATTTCCAGCTATTGGGAATATGAATGAGCTGTACATTCTCTCCCACCAGGTGGAGATGGCCTCTTGGGTCCTGTCTATAACATAAGGGCATTGTTGCTTTGGGGATGTAGTCATGGCAATGCAGTCACAATATGGCCCTTTGATACCTAAAAGCAGCCTGTGACCCCAATACTATTAAACTCTCCTTCGTGTAAAGGGCTATATATAGTATAATTACTATCATAACATTTTACCTGTAAAACTGTTGTTAATTTCAAAACTTCTATAAGACTGTAACCCAGAAGGGATTGGGAGAGTTCAGGGTGATACAAAATTACTCAACAAAATACTAGCTAATTGAATCCTACAGCATATTAAAAAGATAATCCACCACGAGCAAGTGGGTTTCATACCAGGGATGCAGGGATGGTTTAACATCCACAAGTCAATAAATGTGATACACCACATACACAGAATTTTTTTTTAAATCACATGATTATCTCAATAGATGCAGAGAAAACATTTGACAAAATCAAGCATTCCTTTATGATTAAAACCCTCAGCAAAATTGGCATAGAGGGACATACTTTAAGGTAATGTAAGCCATCTATGACAAACTCACAGCCAATACTATACCAAACGGGGAAAAGTTGAAAGCATTCCCCTGATAACAAGAAAAGGGTGCCCACTTTCATCATTTCTATTCAACGTAGTACTGGAAGTCCTAGACAGAGCAATCGAACAAGAAAAGGAAATAAAGAATATCCAGATTGGTAAAGAGGAAGTCAAACTGTCGCTGTTTGCTGGCTATGTGATTTTACAGCTAGAAAACCCTAAAGACTCATCCAAAAAGTTCCTAGAACTGGTAAACGAATTCAGCAAAGTTTTAGGATACAAAATCAATGTACACAAATCAGTAGCTCTACTATACACCAACAGTGACCAAGCTGAGAATCAAATCAATAACTCAACCCCCTTTACAATAGCTGCAAAAAATAAAAAAATAAAATGCTTAGGATTATACCTAACCCAGGAGGAGAAAGACCTCTACAAGGAAAACTAAAAATTACTGCTGAAAGAAATCATAGACGACACAAACAAATGGAAACACATCCCATGCTCACAGGTGGGTAGAATCAATATTGCAAAAATGACCATATTGCCAAAAGCAATCTACAGATTCAAGGCAATTCCCACCAAAATACTACCATCATTCTTCATAGAACTAGAAAAAACAATGCTACAATTCTTATGGAACCAAAAATGAGTCAGCATAGCAAAAGCAAGACCAACCAAAAACAACAAATCTGGAGACGTCTCACTTCAAACTATACCATAAGGCCATAGTCACCAAAACTGCATGGTACTGGTATAAAATCAGGCAAATAGATCAATCAAACAGAGTAGAGAACCCAGAAATAAAGCCAAATACTTACAGCCAACTGATCTTCAAGAAAGCAAACAAAAACATAAAATGGGGAAGGATGCCCTATCCAACAAATGGTGAAGAGATAATTAGCAAGCCACATGTAGAATAGTAACCCTGGATTCTCATCTCTCACCTTATACAAACTTCAACTCAAGATGGATAAAAGACTTAAATCTAAGACCTGAAACCATAAAGATTCTAGAAGATAACATTAGAGAAACCCTTCTAGATATTGGCTTAGGCAAAGACTTCAAGACCAAGAACCTAAAAGCAAATGGAGCAAAAACAAAGAAGAAAAGATGGGACTTAATTAAACTAAAAAGCTTCTGCACAGCAAAAGAAATAATCAGCAGAGTAAACAGAGAACCCACAGAGTGACAGAAAATCTTCACTATCTATATATCCAACAAAAGACTAATATCCAGAATCTACAAAGCACTCAAACAAATCAGCAAGAAAAAAAATCCCATCAAAAAGTGGGCTGACGACATGAATAGACAATTCTCAAAAGAAGATATACAAATGGCCAATAAGCATGTGGGAAAATGTTCAACAGCACTAATTATCGGGGAAATGCAAATCAAAACCACAATGACATGCAACCTCACTCTGCAAGACTGACCATAATCAAAAAATCAAAAACGTAAACTAGTACAACCCCTATAGAAAACACTGTGGAGATTCCTTAAAGAACAAAATGTAGATTTACCACTTGATCCTGCAATCCCAATACTAGGTATCTACGCAGAGAAAAAGAAGTCATTATATGAAAAAGATACTTGCACACACGTGTTTATAGCAGTACAATTACAATTGCAAAAATATGGAACCAACTCAAACGCCCATCAATCAACAAGTGGATAAAGAAAATGTGATATACGTATGTGTGTGTGTGTGTGTGTGTGTGTGTGTGTGTGTGTGTGTGTATGCACACTGTGGAATACTACTCAGCCATAAAAAAGAGAAATAACGGCATTTGCAGCAATCTGGATGTGGATGGAATTGGAGACTATTATTGCAAGTGAAGTAGCTCAGGATTGGAAAACCAAACATTATATGTTCTTACTCATCATTGGGAGTTATGTTATGAGGACACAAAAGGCACAAGAATTTACAATGGACTTTGGGGACTGAGGGGAAAGGGTGGGAGGGGAGTGAGGCATATAAGACCACACATTACATACAGTGTGCACTGTTTGGGTCACGGGTGCATGAAAATCTCAGAAATCAACAATAAAGAACTTACTCACGTAATCAAACACCACCTGTTCCACAAAAACCTATTACAATAAAAAATGAATTTAAAAAAACAGATTGTAACCCAGAAGTAGTACCCAGTTGACCTGACATTTTTCTTCAAAGTCAAGATGTTCATAACAAGTATTTAAAAAAAAACAGAGAGACACTTTTACGCTGCTACCTTAAAACAATTGCTGAATTGTGTAGAGAGGACAGAGAGTGGAGTACAAGATATGTCACGTTCGTGAACCATGCATCAAGCTCCAACTGTGTTTCCAGATGGACCACTCAGCAGAATCACTTGCAGGGCCATTCCTTATATTTTCTCACATTCCCTGCCTTTGACAAGCCTACTGAGAACAAAAGCCAAAACAAACAACTACATTAGCATTCTTCTGCTCAACAGTATCTAAACGCTAACATTATTGAATCCCATTTCTTGGTAATTGTTCCCGTCATTAATTTCCTTCTATGGTTATCATTTTCAGAATTAAAGATAATATTATTATGTAAATTTCAGACCCAATTACAATGAGAGCTCTTTTGGACACAGTGCTTAGGGCATCTTATCGGAAGACTAAGTTTCTTGATGAATGGACATACAGTGGGATTCAGCATCCACATCCTGCCAGGAAGGATGAGAAGACTGTTTAATGAAGAGATTGTAAATCACGAGAAAAGTGAGGTCGAAAGAATGAGACATTGCATAAACATCATACGAATCAGCATATAAAATAATGCCAAGGTATTTACATTCATCAGCAACGATGAGATAATGTTATTGTTCTTTCTGACTTAAGTGTTTAATCATTTATGAGAAGACTTTTATAACAATTTTGTCCATGTTCATGATGTTCTTTATCAGGTGGAAAGGAAGGTACTCATGAATAACTTCTAAAAACGATGGACACTTCTTATAGAATTCATGTTCATGAGGGGATTTTGGAAAACCCCTTTTTTGCCTCAAGGAAAAACACTGTTTAATTCATCTTGGACAGATCAACTTTCCAAGAACTCTGTTCAACTCTGCTGAGATCCTTGCAGACAGTAGTCAACCTGCCTTTAATTTAGCACTCAAGATTAAGGTTTATAAAGTTTCCTTAGCAAAATGCTTACTCTTTGGATGAATTGTGCCTTCTGAGAAGAAAATGCACATCTAGTAGATTAGGGACACCAAGAATTTTGCCTAGGGATCTACGTGAAATTTTAATAACTCTGCCTTATGACACATTCTAAAGAAATTTGCTTCCATTTTTTATAACTGCTGCCTATACCAAATATTAATTGGGACTTGTGGTATTCCTATAAACCATTTTTCTTTCAAGTTTGTATGCAATTGACTATAATAGTTCTAGAAACAGGCATTTATAAAAAGGGACTCTGTCATCAAAAGGGTTGTGAAAGTTTGCATGCTATCAGTTTGTTAGGAAAGTCACAACGCCTATTAGTATATTAAAGACATTAATACATTTTGCAGAGGAAAAACATGTTTAACGCATTGAAACCAACATTGTTAAAATTTATTTTTGTGATAACCCAGTAATCCATTGACTATTCGGCCAAGAATAATATTCTAAGACCTATTTAGGAAGCAAATTTCCAGATCACTTCTTGAGCTTACTATTTTGACTTCTCATTCCATGGCAAACTCTGATTCCTAAACAGGTTAAAACTTTTCTACATCCACTTGCCTATATCCTTCACCTCTATATTTCTTCTTATACATTCATCTACTCTCTAAAGTTAACGTGCACATATGTATGTATTTCTCATAATGCCATCACATCTGCAGCATGTTTAGGACTTCCTCATCGATGTCTAACTTGGGTACCATCCTAGCACTGTACCCATTAGACTGTGAAGATACCCTGTGCCTGTGATGCTCAGTATTCCTAGTCCTGAACACAGAGTTTCTGCTATGTTTTCTTTTGTTAATTCTGATTAGCACCCTCTCTCCATTTCAGAATAATGAGAGGTTCAGAGCTTCTGATTTTGGTAGTTAAATGACCTTATATTCAGATTCCCTCTACAAAGTTAAGAGAATAAATGAATGAGACTCATTTCTTAACATTTTCTTTCCTTCAGATTACACAAATCTACTTTTGTACTATGGTATAGCCACTTCCTTTCTACTTTCCCAACCAGAGTAAACTTATTTCTAACTTTGTCTTCAAGTCTTTTGGATGTTATAAGTGATAAAAAGTACTTCATTTCAATCTTAACGTGTTAATAAAATACAGATGATTTGTCACAGCAATAAAAAAATAAATACTTTTTTTCTTTCCAAATGTTTATGTAGTTCCACCTGGTCACATGGTTTCAAAAGCATGTCTTAACAAATATGCTTCACCTTTATAGAAAGAACTTACCAGAAGTTAGGCAAAAAGTAAACAAACACACAGCAAAGCAACAGAACTTTTCCAATGACTTCAAAAGAAGCAAAGAAATCAAACAACGACAACCTGGTGATTTATCATCTTGTTTATGGAATATCCGGGCTGTTTTTAATGCGAACATTCCACTCCATTTATGATTGTATAAATTATGGTTGAAGGCAGTTTTTGTTTCTCTCGGTTGCTGCAGCTGTGTGGGACTATGTTGAGAGAAATTTGGTATAGTATTGACATTATTTTATGAAAGCTGTGTCAGGTTTTATTTGTGCAAATGATAGCTGAGAGACCCAAGTGACTGTCACTTATTACTGAGAACATCAAAGGAGATAAACAGATGGGGATGAAATAGACTAAGCTTGGGCCACAAACTAAAAAGGAGGAGGAAAAAAAGTTATGCTAATTTATGTCATGTGAAAATAATGCTCAGTGAGTAGTTCCTTCTCTAATCGCCCTTATCAAATGTGGCAGAAGACTAGTTAGTAAGAATTAATAAGCTCCTCAAACTAGACTTTATGGAAACATCTGTGGAACAATCTTTAGTGTGTCTAATTTATTTTTAATTTTATATTTTTAAAAGCAAGTGGTTTTTCTTTTAGTTTTAAACTGATGTAGCTACTATAGGACTTGCATGTATGCTCTGGAAGAGGCAAATCAGAATATTTTAGAAATATGATAATTAGCAGTTCTGGGTACTGTTGGTTTATTCCAAAAGTACAAATACTGACATCACATCTTCAATAAAAAGGTTTAAAGGTGCCCTGTTACTAATGGTGCAAAGCCTATCTCTTTCCAAAGTATTCAAGGCTATTTGAGGTCTGTCCTCAAACTTGATCCCATGCTATTTCTTCAACTGAATCACAGTTCTTTCTCCTCACTCCATTCTTTCCAAGGCATCCAACTTCCAGTCTCACATAACTAACTTCCATTAATAAGAGAAACTTGCCCTTCTCAGGGTCGATGTCTCGTGTAATTATGGCTGAGGACAGAGTGCCTCTTTGTCTACCGTGTACTTCCTTGCAAAATCTTACCTATCCTTCTCATGGGGCTAGAAAAACTTTTGGAAATTCTCCCCCCAGTCGCTGTTGTTATTATCATCTTCAAAATCAGTCACTATTATCATCATCAACCACAAAAACAGGATCAAAAGCGCTTTCATTTTCATCATACTCTTATTTCTACTCCAAAGCATGAAGTTTTCCTGAGTATTGACATTTAAGAAGTTTACATAATCCCTTTAAGAAAAATAACAAAAGAATTACTCATAAAGGCCGGGCACGGTGGCTCACGCCTGTAATCCCAGCACTTTGGGAGGCCGAGGCGGGCGGATAAGAAGGTCATGAGATCGAGACCACGGTGAAACCCCGTCTCTACTAAAAATACAAAAAAAAAAAAAAAAAAAAAAAAAATTAGCCGGGCGCGGTGGCGGCGCCTGTGGTCCCAACTACTCGGGAGGCTGAGGCAGGAGAATGGCGTGAACCCAGGAGGTGGAGCTTGCAGTGAGTGGAGATCACGCCACTGCACTCCAGCCTGGGGGACAGAGCCAGACTCCGTCTCAAAAAAATAATAATAATAATTACATACAAAATAATCTTAGGTATAAAAAACAAATATAAATTTAGAATGACAAAAAATACCACAATAAACTAAAAATTTTTAACCTGACAAATACTAAAAACATTACAAAATCTGAAAATATAATCTATTATCCTAATAAACTACTTGAAACCTTGTTTTAGTTTTCTTCTTTTGGGTTGCGTAGACTTTGATAGGTTTTTCATATGCAATTATTTTGAAATATAGTTCTTTGGTCGGGTATAATTTAAAAAATCAGTCTTCCTCTAGAATAGTTGTTCAAAAATATTATTGATAACTTGATTTTTTTTCCAGCCACACAATTTCTTATTGGTAAAGTTACATAAATTTCAAAAGTTGTTTTAATTTAGGAAAAACTCCAACCAAATCCTGCTTTCAAATCTTGTTTTCCTTTTTTTATCACACATGTGCAGTGTCCTACCCTCACCTGATGCAAAGCCAGGTGAATCCACAGAGGGATAGGTGAGCATTCTTGGACCTCATCGCTCTGGAACCCAGCTAACAAAGACCTAAGTATTCAGAATGTAACAGCAAAGCACAAAAACAATGAAACCAGAATACAAGCAACTTATTTAAGTGTTTCATAGTAGCTCCCCAAATGCCCAAACCTTCTGCAACACCAGGAATGTATACATGTATATATATGTACACATAGGTACATACATATTTATGTATGCACACATATACATATATACATAAATATGTATGTAAATGTGTATACGTATGAGTATATGTATATACACATATATGTATGTATGTGTATATGCGTGTGTGTGTGTATGTACACTAGTGAACAATTACTGTGATGCCTCCCAGAGCCTTGAAAGGTTGAAAGGTGCAGGCAAAAGCAGAAGCTCTGAAGCCTAGGCCTCATTGGCAGGACAATCTGTCCAGCACTGGAAGGTTTAAACTCCTTAACTACACAGGAAGCTGATAGATGGAATGCCTCCTCCCCTGGGCTCCACTGCCCAGAGTCCAGAGCCTTCCTGGACCCTCGCTTCTCAGGTGGAAGAAGGCGAGTGACTGAAGTCTGCAGCCGTTCTTGGCCATCTCTCCTTCACACTCTGGTCCCCGTGCAGTGAGTGAGTCTCCTCCATGGGTCTGGCCAGCCCTCCTTCCCCACTAACAATGTCAGCAAAAGATACTCAGCCATTCCCTACCCAATAAGAAAGAAAACATATTCCTCAGGGCTCTAGAGTAAACACCGTCTAGACTGCCTTATAAAGCAGTCTTTATTTTCTATTTGCCTATTGATAATTGTGCATGGGTTACTTCCTTTTAACACAGGTCCTTAAAAGAAAAGAAAAAGTGGCAGGTGGTGTAATTTCATTATTAAATGTACCCTGAACCCCCAACAATTTGAGCAGGTTCAACTCTCAGGTATATGGGACGTGCCAATTTATGTAAAGTCACAGCACCGAGACAGGGGATTTTATCAATCTTTTATTTACCAGCTAGTAATGATTCAGTAACTGGATAAACTATTAGAGAATAACAGGGTATTGAGATTACTAATTAAAATGCTGTCTTATTCTACATTGCATTTCCTGCTTCATTAAAGTAGAAGCATATTTATTTATTTATTTATTTATTTATTTATTTATTTATTTATTTATTTTTTGAGGCGGAGTCTCGCTCTGTCGCCCGGGCTGGAGTGCAGTGGCCGGATCTCAGCTCACTGCAAGCTCCGCCTCCCGGATTTATGCTATTCTCCTG
Organism: Piliocolobus tephrosceles; assembly: GCF_002776525.5. NCBI lineage: Eukaryota > Metazoa > Chordata > Mammalia > Primates > Cercopithecidae > Piliocolobus > Piliocolobus tephrosceles. Next base: position 37,449,698 of record NC_045441.1, read on the forward strand.
CCTCAGCCCCCCGAGTAGCTGGGACTACAGGCGCCCGCCACCTCGCCCGGCTAGTTTTTTTGTATTTTTTTTTAGTAGAGACGAGGTTTCACCGTGTTAGCCAGGATGGTCTCGATCTCCTGACCTCGTGATCCGCCCGTCTCGGCCTCCCAAAGTGCTGGGATTACAGGCTTGAGCCACCGCGCCCGGCCCAAGTCGAAGCATTTTTAAACCTGTGAGACCTACTTGGGGTTTCTGAATAATAATAAGTTAATACTGTGATTTTGTTGTTCTAATTGTTCTAGAATTTCAAATTTATTTGCATAAAAACGTTCTATTTTTTTAAATCACAACAATTTCATTCAAAATTGACAAACTGCAAAATTTACCTCTGAGGGGAGAATTTATTAGCTAGTAAAGAAAACTTGTCAGTGTCAGTGTTTGAAGTTCCTTGAAAAGAAAAATTGAAGCAAATTCCAATCTTTGTCATATCCTTTGTAATGATAAGGCAATTTAAAATGTAACCTGCATAAGCCATTATAAAATATTTCATAAAATAAATAGCTCTATTGTTAATAACTCTTGTGATTAATATCAGGGCATAGCACATCCTCAGAAACTAGGAGACATATTTTAAATTCGGTGCGACATTTAAATTGCACACCATTATGTTTACATACAGACAATAAGAAAAACCATACTACTTTGTCAAATGACCTACTTAAATTATGATTTAATTACTAATTATTTAAATTACAATTAGTGTCTTTTACTGATTTTAAGGTAACAATTACCTTAAAATAAGGATAAGAAATTAAGTTTACTGAGTATTACTCTTTTCAAAGAAGTGGCTCATTTCAACACAGTGAGGAACTCAGCTATGAAAACAAGAAAAGCCAGCTAACACTCCGTCATTTAACAACAATGGCTGCTAGAAACAAATATGTAACATGCAGATTTGTACTGGGAAATATAAGGACAACAGAAGAAATAAAGGAGGGAGGTTGATTACACCAAAGACAAGTAATTGATGACACATCCAGGTTTCAATTTTTAATAATTCAATTTTGCATGCTTTTTACTAGAATATAATATACGGAACAAATATGTTATTGCTATAACTGCTAATATGAGGGGGCATTTGTGAGACTAAGGAAATTCTTGCTATTGAAGGACTACCTTCTAGTCAATGAAATAAATCACTACATTATGAAGCAAAATGCTGTAATTTTCTAGGAAAATGTAACAAGCTGAATGACACAGTGGTACACAGTAGAGTGGTCATCAACACTTAAAGAAATCAAGGAAGGCCTCATAGAAGTGGGGATTTGTTAACTGGCCTTGAATCTTTGGAAATGGGAGAAGAGGAAAAGCCAGCCCAGGAGGCCTGGGAGATGGGGTAAGAGTCAAAATAGGACAGACAGACACATTAGCCCAGTGCTGCATTCTTTTCTAGAATAAAAGAAAAAAGGAAAAGTGAATGTGCTGAAGTCCCATGAGAACTGGGTTGAAGGGGCTGAGAAAAGTCAGTGGATGTAGCAAAGACAGATGAAAGAATGAGACTAGATAGATGGCATTTTAAAGGGAACCTCATTTTAATCCCATCTAAAATGGTATTTGTTTCCAATTTATTCTCAACTAAAAACCAAGTGTTCAATACTGGGATGTTCAACTACTACGATACCCAATGCTGGGCTCACAGGGAATTGTTCTTTCTTCTGTCTCTTGCAGGAATTTATTATTAGCATTATTATTTCCCCCTAAAAGTGTTATTCCCATACAAGTGAGTTTAAGGCATTATCTCTTTAAATTGATTATCTGTTTTTATTTGTTCTTTATCCACTATTTAGGAGGAGTCTGGGTGAGCTCAGAATCTACTGTACACAGGCAAGGGGATGGGCTCTTCAGCTTTGATCAGGGCAGCAGCCTAGACGACTGAGGGCACCCAGAACCTTCCCACAGAGCTACAGCTAAGGACAGCATGGGTTCTATGGGGCCTGAAACACATCCTGAGAGTTTGATGCGTGCTTCATACTTGTGGTTACACAGTTGGAATTTCATCCTATAGTTTATCTATTATTTACACATATATAATTACATCTAATATGAAGTGTTTGATGTTGTACCTGCTAACATTGCTGGTGTTCTGCAGTTTTTTCACTGCTTATAATTCCATCTGCCTAAGGAACAATTCCCCTTCATCCTACTATCTGGTTCACTTAGGATGAAGAATCTAGTTTATTACTGCATAACTGAAAGTACTATGTAAGTCATAAGTAATTTCATCTCTTGAAAAACAGTGGGTTAGGCACACAAAAACAAGTGTACACACACGCACACGCACACACACACCTTGTAAACACAAATCACACCATCTACTTTATCCTTCCAGGCTCTACAATTTCATCTTCATTTCACCCAGGAACTCAGGAACTTTTACTAGGTTCAGCAGCAGAATCATTACTTTTCTGGAAACCAAAGTAGCTGTACCAGTGCTGAAGGAGGACTATCCACAGACGTGATACGCTGGGGTGGAGACATGCCCCAGACTCCTGGGAGAGAACTGCCTATTTCTATCTTTGCTGAGTGAGTTCCATTTTTTTGGTTAAGGGTACCACTGAGTCTTGGTTAGTAAAAATTTATCCAGCTGTTTGTCGTCTGTGCCACTAAAAGTTTGCTCTTCTTTTTTATAGTAGTGCATGTTTCTACAGTTGAAAAGATGTGGGGGTAAATCATGCTCATTACTTTATGTCCATTACCCTGAATTTCCTGACTAATGCAAACATGTAGCAATCAATTAAAATATTTTTGTTATTGAAATAGGAACTTTAGTCCCGTTTCCTACTTGATAAGCACTGAGTATTTGCTTATCTGCTGTTTCTTTTAGGTGTGGTATATTATTACTACAGTATATTAATATTCTGGCAGGGTGGCACCCTGAAACAAAATAGACAGGGATATTTCCACTGGTGGAATCCGCTCCCAGTGGTACCATGGAGTCAGTCCCTCTTAATCTTGAAGCAGGAACACATGTGACTTTCTACTTCTGTACTCGACAATGACATCACATTTCTCCAAATTGAACTCTAATCAATGCCAGGATTTGTTCAACACTTTTATGAGCACTTCTTTTCAAAGTAAATCAATGTATTTTAGAAAATCAAACACATTTTTATTCCTTCACCTGTGCTTTTTTCTAACTAAATTGCTCTCAGCATTCTTGAGAACACAAAAATCTAATGAGAGAGAAACATGCAGCAAGCAGCAAGACTGACAGAGGCTGTGGTTTCAGAATATTTGGGGAAAAGTAGGAGAGAATGATGTCTTTTCAAATATGACAGAGGTAGCTTTTTAAACTATCAGCAAAAAGTGCCTTTTGTGCTGTTTTTTGATTGTTATCATTTATAGAGGCTTACTTTTCTCTGTTATTTGGTAACTAAGGATACTATTAACTTAGCAATCTTAAAATAACACACCACAAGGTGACAGGTATAAACTGGGAGAACAAAGTAAAACTTTCTATTTAGAGAATGATTCTTAAAAATACTTTCGGCCGGGCACGGTGGCTCAAGCCTGTAATCCCAGTGCTTTGGAAGGCCGAGATGGGCGGATCACGAGGTCAGGAGTTCGAGACCATCCTGGCTAACACGGTGAAACCCCGTCTCTACTAAAAAATACAAAAAGCTAGCCGGGCAAGGTGGCTGGTGCCTGTAGTCCCAGCTACTAGGGAGGCTGAGGCAGGAGAATGGCGTAAACCCGGGAGGCGGAGCTTGCAGTGAGCTGAGATCCGGCCACTGCACTCCAGCCCAGGCGACAGAGCGAGACTCCGTCTCAAAAAAAAAAAAAAAAAACTCTCAGTGTGGTGGCTATTCTTACGCATTTATCATAGACTTTCAAGAGCCATCAGGATGGCGAAAATCAAACCACCTTCCAGGGAATGTCTGGAGTTCATATCTAAGCTGGCCAGAGGGTCATGGAATCTTTATGGCCTAAGAGCAACAGCTTGCTTACCTGTAGCAAAGAGAGCAAGAGGCTTCCTTCCTTTCTCCCTCCCTCCTTCTCTTCTTTCCTTCCTTCCCTCTTGTGTGTGTGTGTCTGTGTGTGTGTGTGTTTTTCTATTTTTCTGTTGGCTTCTTCAATTAAATTCTATCTTCAAATCCTAGGAATACACTTGACTGATATGCATAACCACACAGCTTTCATTAAAATCATAAAGGAAGGGCTGGTCGCAGTGGCTCACACCTATAATCCCATAACTTTGGGAGGCCCAGGGGGGTGGATCACAATATCAAGAGATGGAGACCATCCTGGCCAACATGGTGAAACCCCATCTCTACTAAAAATACAAAAATTAACAGGGCATAGTGGCACATGCCTGTAGTCCCAGCTACTTGGGAGGCTGAGGCAGGAGAATAGCTTGAACCCGGGAGGCGGAGGTTGCAGTGAGCCGAGATTGCACCACTGCACTCCAGCCTGGGCAACAGAGTGAGACTCCATCTCAAAAAAGAAAAAAAAAAAAATCATAAAAGAGGAAAGAATGATGGATACACTCCTTCCATGAGAAATAATGTAAAAGAAAGAAGCCCACAGTAACTTTTATTTACTAACATCTAAGAAAGAATCAATATATATAGACAGGGACCACCACCATCATCTATTTCGGGTAAATCCTCCAAGCATGCTGTTCATCCTAAGCCCTGTTGTTTCTGTATGGTACTTAGCAGTAATGCAAAGGGCTTCAAGTTCAAAGGTAAGTTTGATAATAAGAACCTCTACACCTTCATGGGAAGAGTGGGACATGGCCACACTAAAAGACAAGAGGGAGGTTAAACTGTTGAGATCTCCATCCAGAAATTAACATTGGAGAGAATATGAGCATTCGTGTGACTGAGAATGTCCAGGAGAAAGACCAGAGGGAAATTCCCACCCTTCACTTTGTGTTGGTAAGAAATCTGAGGATCTAGGAGGGAGAAACCGTGTTCCATAGCACACTGATGAGAGCAGGCTTCACGGAACTTGAGTGTGGTTCTCATACCCCATTCCATAGCTTTTTTTTTTTTTTTTTTTTTAGCTGGAGTATTGCTCTGTCGCACAGGCTGGAGTGCAGTGGCATGATCCTGGCTCACTGCAACCTCTCCCTCCCTGGTTCAAGCAATTCTCCTGTCTCAGCCTCCCTAATAACTGGGATTACAGATGTGTACCACCATGCCCAGCTAATTTTTATATTTTTAGTAGAGATGGGGTTTCACCATGTTGGCCAGGCTGGTCTCAAACTCCTGACCTCAGATGATCCACCTGCCTCAGACTCCCAAAGTGCTGGGATTACAGGCGTGAGCCACTGTGTCTGGCCTGCACAGCATTTTTTACTGCAACACATGGGGGAAGACAATCAGTTCAGCTATCCATGTGTGGTTTCCCCATACTTTCCATTCCTCTTTCCCATCAGGCAGCCATTCATATTGTGTTCCTCTGTCTTAGGGAAAGTAAGGTTCCATGGCATGAAGGACATCAAACAATTCCTCTCCCTTTGTTTTTGTAAAAGCCAAACATAATCAGATTGCATTAGGTTTGTCCAGAGGAAAGAAGAGAGGGCAAAGGACTTTGGAGGACTGTAGGTAACAGCTGGAAACAAAATTGGATGGTGATAGGTGTCCTAAATTAAAATGATCAAAGGAAAGGAGACATGAGCCCCCAGTTACTTCTCTGAACTTCCTGGACCCTTACTGCTTATGTGAGAAAATCCAAGAACTGACCTAATCACATACTGATAATGACTATTTCAAGAAACACTGTAGCCTTTAGCCAATCATCTGCCAGTTTATCTCTCTGTTAACAAATGGTATTTCTATGTGAGCAGTCTGAGACTGCCTTGCTGTACCTTCTAATTTTGGCTTTTAAAACATGCTTGTAACTGTCCTAACTCAGAGCACTTCTCAAGCTTAGTTTAGTAGAGTGTTTCCTGGGTTGCAATCCTCAAATTTGGTCCAAATAAACTCTTTGTTTATATGCATTCCCCTTTGTTCTTCCTTTCAAATTGACATTCGGGCATACTCATTAGGAGTCATCATGGGATTTTTCTTTGAAAGTAATGCTTAAAGCTGCCATGGACCCACTGTGTTTTCCATCTTCAGAAGTCCCACTGGGCATTGTGGGTGAGTCCTCCTGAATTCAGACCTCCCTTTCTTTGCTTGAGGTCTAGATTTTATTTGGGTTGTTTCTCTTTCGACTCTTTTAGAATGAGGGTCTCTGTCTCTGACTTTCCTATTTATGTTAGGAGATAAGGCTATTTTCCCACCAACATTTAGGTTTTGAGTTAGAGGTCTGCTTTCATCCTCAGCTGAGATCTTGTTGTGTTGTGACATTTCATTTTGGAAACCTGACTTGTTTCACTCATGATCAACCTCTCTTGGATTTTCTTTCCTTAATTTATGAGTGTGGATTCTTCACTCCAAAGATAAGAGTTACTTGCTTCCTCTGGCCCATTAGGGCACTCTCCATAATTAAAGACTTGGACAGGACTTTCGTCCATGACGTGCAGCAGCCTTACAGGGCTTCCTCTCTCAGAGGAACATCTGTAATTACTCCCACTCTGCCAGCCAGTGCACATAAAGACTGGACACTCAGCACTTGTGAGCCCTCTGTGACCTTCTGGACACTTGTGAGTCTCTGTGATCCTCTGGGGACACAAGAGTTTCTGAGACATATTCAAGAGTGGATCTGAATCAGTGGCGACACACTGAGGAGCCACACTGATAAGCAGCACATTTCCTAGAGCTTGGTTGTGAATGATTCAGGCCTCTAAATTTTGAGTAACAATCATCCAGATCCTAGGGCTTCCTGAGAAGGCAGCTCCATTTGGAGGCACCAGCTGGGTTTGTGTATAACATGTACAGAGCTTTGTCTTCTAAATATTGGACAAATGCTCCCTCATAACTTGAGATCACCACAAATTACAATAGCCATAAGAGGGGTTCCTTTAAATTCCCATGTTAGTTTATTTGCATGCACAATTATAAAACACTGGGTTCAGAATCTGTTGAAGTGAATGGGAAACTTATTTCCAGTGCTATGCTAATGCTTCCAAGTGAGGGATAGACAAGATTGCCTCCCTCCAAGAAATTAACGAAAAACTTTCTGAAGCGATTTCTGAACTTAAGAAACCCTCAGAAATTCCTTCTGTCTGTCCCACAACTGTCCCTTATCTTATCTGCTTATCTGCCCGTGATCCTGATCTTCCTGAACTCTCTTGCATGACTTATCTTCTCTCTCTTCTCCCTCTACTCTTCAACTAACCTTCTTTTCCTTCCTGAAACCTGTGATAACGGTTCCCATTGAAACTAAACACATAATGAGGTGAGAGGAGCCAGGTCAGATCTATACAACCTGGACTAGAATTGAACTTGTGAATACTGTCAAGAATTTCTCAAACCTTACAAAAGACCCATTGGGCTTTCTAAAAAAAAATTGATTTGAAATTGTCATAGTAAGTGTCATGATAAGAATTTCCCAAGCCCTACAAAAGACGCTGTGGGATTTGCAAAATAATTTGATTCAAAATTGTCATAATAATGTCATTGCATTGCCTGCACCTATGATCCTGGATACTTAAATTTTTATCTGTTAATTCACATGTTAGTCTCAGAATGAAAGGCCACAGAATGGCTGAAGTGAGCTAATTGGGTTAATCCACTAGGAGATTTTTTAAAAATGCGTCACTTAGGGAATGCATTCCACTGGGCTATACTGCAAAATTTCCCTAAAAATGTTAACTGGAATAAGATCTGACAATGTAAACAGAGGCCAGATGAACCCATCCTTGATAATTGTAAATAATTTAAGAAAACATTTGAGCAAAATTTTGGTGTGGCCAACACCAGCCTTTAGAATTATCACAATGGCATCCTTTTAAACTCTGCCTTCGTTAATGGACTAACTAAAAACTTAGCCATTTTAGTAAACTGACACCACAATAATTGGGTCACAACGTAAATGCATGACCCTGTCTATCTAGCTGACCAACTCTCTAAAGTTCTCCAAAGAAGGAGAAAAACACGACTTTAAAGGTCATGAATGTACAGTTTCAGCAGCTAACATGCCAGAATAAGACCCCTGAGACAAAGCAAGCAACCCCTAATGACCAGCGGGGCATCTTTTATTACAGAGACCCTGATCACTTCAAGAGGGATTGCCAAAACGTAAAATGGCAACTCTAGCAAAAACTGTCTTCCAAGGAAGAATGAAGCTGCTTGAGGATTAAAAGGAAGCTTTTCTATTTCTAGTTACTAACTAATACTCTTGGGGAAATAGACATGTTAATAAATGGAGAACAGACCTGGGACCTCATTGATTCCATGCTGCTTTCTCTGTTCTCAACCCCACTGCCTTAAAACTGTCTCCTTCCTCAGTGTAACAAATACTATCCAATGATGGGGTATGTAGACAACCTAAGACTGTCTATCAGTTCCAACTTTTGGAATTTCAATAAGAGATATTAGCTGGTATTCTTTCCATTTTGTTTGTTCCTTCAGCTCCCATGCATCATTTTAGTAGAATTATTTTTTTTTAGAAATTTCCAGTGCACATATTTCCTTCTTTCGAAAAAGGGAAATAGTTGTGAACATGGAACATAATTCAAAGGAATAGAAAACTCAGCCTACAGATACTGAAAGAGTAGACAGTGGAAATGTTACTATGCAAATCCAATGCAACATTTCAGAACCAATGGATGACACTAACAACACTACCAGACCATTTATGGCCACAATCATTCACAAACATTGGAAAAATAATTTCAGCCACTCCTATTAAGTTTGAAGTAAATCCACCTAAACTTTTACCTAAAATAATCTAGTTTTAGGTGAAGAGTATAAGTCTTTACCTAAAACCAGATACAATTGAAGAAATAACTCCCCTAATGCAAGATATAAAAAGGTACGTAATTATCTTTTCTATTAATGCCTGAAACTACAACTCTTCAGCTTAGAAAACCAAATAAAAAGGGTGGACATTTTGTTCAATATTTGAGGGCAACAAATAATATTATAATTTCAAGACATCCTATGGTTACATAACTCCCATATCCTCTTTTCAACAATACCCACTAGGCTGGGTGTGGTGGCTCAGGCCTGTAATCCTGGCACTTTGGGAGGCTGAAGCAGGTGGATTGCCTGAGCTCAGGAGTTGGAGACCAGCCTGGGCAACACGGTGAAACCTCATCTCTAGTAAATACAAAAAAATTTAGCTATACATGGCAGTATGCGACTGTAGTCCCAGCTACTCGGGAGGCTGAGGCAGGAGAATTGCTTGAACCCAGGAGGTAGAGGTTGCAGTGAGCCAAGATCTTGCCACTGCACTCCAGCCTGGGTGACAGAGTCAGATTCCATCTCAAAAATAAATAAATAAATATAAATATAATAATAATAATAATAATAATAATAATAATAATAATAATAAAACAAAACAAAACAATACCCACCAGGAGTAAGATACTTATTATTTATTTATTTATTACTTTTATTTTTTCCTATGCAGTGCTTTCTTAGTATTCTAGTGGATACAGACAGCCAATACCTGTTTGCTTTCACCAAGAATGACCACCAGTGTAGCTGGACTCCCCAAGGATATACTTAAAGTCCAGCTAATTTTCCCAAATGTTGAAATCTGACCTAGCTGATCTGGACTCCTGAGGAGTCTCTATGCTTATGCCCACAATATGTAGATAATGTCCGTCTCTGTCCCTACAGCTTATTGGTTCTTAGAAATAACAATATTAAAGCAATTGTCCCTAAAGGGAAATAGCTCTTTAAGGAAAACTTCAGTTCTCCTAAAACCAATTAGAACACCTAGAATGTTTAATTTTCAAAGATAGGTTGCTAATAAATCCAGAAAGAATCAAAATAATTCTGGCCTTTCCTAATCCTCTACCAAAAAACAACTCAGAGGGTTTCTAGGTCTGGCCAGATGTTATTAGAATGAGATAACCAATTTTTATTTGCTAGCTCTGCCCCATGTGCCTTGCTAAAGACAATCCAACTAGATCCTCTTATGTGGATCCCAGAAGGACTATTAGCAACAGAAATCATTAAGGGTAGTCTTATGACCGCCTTTAACCCGGGCACCCTAATTACAATCTCCCTATTTTCTTATTTGTACATGAAGATAAGGGAAGTTCTCTGGGGATTCTAACTCAAAAACATAGGGACAGTTATAGACCTATAGGATACTATAGGTTTCTACTGACAACAGATGCAGTAGCAAGAGTTTACTACTCTGCATGAGGGCAATTTCAGCTGCTATCATCCTTCCCAAAGCAATAGAAGAAATTATGATGGGTTCCTCTCTCCCTGTCTGTGTCCCCGTGAGAAAAATCTGCTAGATTCTCACTAGCCCAGCATTTTTCTGTCAGCAGACTTGCTTCACATGAAGTTCTCCTCTTGTCTTTCCCAAACGTTACCATTTCTTGCTACAGCAACCTTAACTCTGCCACCCTGCTGCCATTACTCTCCCATAAAACACCTCACAACTGTGTTGTCTTGACTGAATAAATCATTATACCCAGACAGGACTTACAATAGACCCATATCCACAATGTTGACCCAATCTGGTTTACAGATGGTTCATAACTTTGGAATGATTCAGGAAAATACTACAAAGACTATGCTATTGTCTCCTTGGCTGAAATCACAAAAGGCAACCCTTTTCCAGAAACAAAATTAGCTCAGCAAGTAGAATTACCTTAAATAGAGTATGTCAATGGGTGGAAGATAAAATTGCAAAGGTTACACAGATAGAAGGTATGCATCAGTAGTCCCTAATCTGGGGGATGCTCTGGAAGCAATGTGGCTTTTTGACTTCTTCAGGGCAACCCATCAAGAATGGCCAATTGATTATTTTTTAGCAAAATGTTTAATATATTAGAGCAGTTTTGTGCCTTTGGCAAGTGGTGGAATAATAACTGGCATAGGACTGATAGTAACAATGTTGTTGCAAAAAAGAAAGTGATAGGTGGTTGAAAATGTGGTTGGTGTTTATCTTGCAGGTGGTGACAGTTTAATTATCATGAAGAGTAAGGTGGGTTTTTTTCTTTATTATAGGTGTTGGTAGATGGGTGGCAGTAGCCATCTCCCCTTTCTTAAAGCAAGACTTGGCTGTATGTGTATATGGAGTCAATTTGAATCATGGTGTCTCTGTTGTCCAGCAAAAAATATGGTCTTCATAGGTGGTGTTATAATATTATGGTGTGTCACCGTGAAGTTGGAAACTGTGGAGAAGGCAGAAACAGGGACTACTACAACATGATCTGAGTTCCTGCTAAGACCAGTAGTGGGACAATGGTGGCAAATATGAGAGATTTCCAGTGGAGGCTGCTGCCTGAAAGAGCTGGATCAAAGTATTATCTTGTCAAGCTAGGGACAATGTAAAAAGGGTGAGAATAGGAAGAAAATAGAGTAGAGACATTTCTATAGGAGCATGTCCTTAAAGTATGGATCGCTCATGCTATTTTTGTGGTTTAGGAAGACCTTTGAGCGGTTTTCCTCCCTGAGTGGGCCAGGTGTTGCTTGCCTTCATTCCGGTAAACCCACAACCTTCGCATGGGCATCATGACCATCACAAACATGTCATACTGCTGCAGAGATTTTGTTTCCGGCCAGTTTTGGGGCCAGTTTATGGTCAAATTTGGGGGTCTGTTCCCAACACTGCCCTGCTTTACCTCCTCCTCCTCCACATTCTTATACAAGTTATCTGAGATACAATCTGGGATTTTATAATTTAACCATATTCTCTTGACCAGAACAGATTATTTCTTGAATCAAAATAATAAGGTCAATTGACTAATTACATGTTGAATAAGTTGCTGAAATGTGAATCTCAGATGTGGATTAGAGGACAAGTCTTAATGCTGCAGCAATATGCACTCTTTTTTTTTTTTTTTTTTTTTTTGAAATGGAGTTTCACTCTATCGCCTAGGCTAGAGTGCAGTGACCCAATCTTGCCTCACTGCAACCTCCCCTTCCCAGATTCAAGCAATTCTCCTGCCTCAGCCTCCCAAGTAGCTAGAACTACAGGTGCCTGCCACCATGCCCGACTAAGTTTTTTGTATTTTTTTTAGTAGAGACAGGTTTCACTATATTGACCAGACTGGTCTTGAACTCCTGACCTCAGGGGATCCACCAGCCTTGGCCCTTGCAAAGTGCTGGAATTACAGGCATGAGCCACTGCACCTGGCTGCAGTATGCATTCTTGAAGAATCATAACTGACTTTGGTAATGATGGGGATTATTTAACATTTACCAGACAAATGAAACCATCATCACCAACAAAAAACAAGTGATCCCTCCAAACAAAATACAATTAGACATAAGCTCTTTGAAATATTTCTGGTGTCTGATTATGTCATGGAAGCCAACAATATACATGAATTTTGGAATATTTTAGGTAGACTATATCTTGAGAGGTCAAATTATTAAAGTCTTTGTAAATTGTAACTCTCATTACTTCGGAAATAAAAAAAATGATGAACGTTTTTTAGCTATCTTAAATGGAATCCATCAAGAGTCAAATCAAAGGCAGGAATCAGTTGGGGTTTCTATTATTTTGGAGACAAAAAGTACTTAGACTGTTCAGATTTGGAAGCCTAGACATTTCTTTCCAAATCCGAAATCATTAGTTTAGCAGTCTGTTAATTTCTAACTCCCAATTATGTGATGATTCCAGATTCACAGAGTTATTTTAGTGCTTTAGACAAGTTAGGTTGCAGACTGCATTTTAGGTCAACATTGCTGAGGTAGACATTTCCAACACTATTCAAAGGCAGTTTATCAAACCTTACCTTAATTTTTACTGAGTTTTACTTAGGGTAACTTCATGTCTGTATTAGTAGTTCATTCTGTTCTATGGCTGACATATCCCATTGTGTATATATACCAAATCTGTTTACCTGTTCCTCACGTGCTGAACATTTGGGTTGTGTTCACTTATTCACATTTAAAAAAATTTCTTGTACCCATTAACCATCCCCATTCTCCTATCCTTAACTACTCTTCCCAAACTCTGATAACCATCATTCTACTTTGTATCAACATTTGTACAATTGTTTTGATTTTTATATCCCACAAATAAATGAGCACGCGCAATTGTCTTTCTGTGTCTGGCTTATTTCACTTAACAGAATGAGCTCAGTTTCATCCATGTTGTTGCAAATGATAGGATCTTCTTTTTTTTTTTTTCTTTTTCTTTTGAGACAGTGTCTCATTCTGTTGCCCAGGCTGGAGTGCAGTGGTGCAATCGCAGCTCACTGCAACCTCCACCTCCCGGGTTCAAATGATTCTCCTGTCTCAGTCTCCTAAGTAGCTAGGATTACAGGTATGTGCCACCACGCCCAACTAATTTTTGTATTTTTAGTAGAGACAGGTTTCACTATGTTAGTCAGGCTGGTCTTGCATTCCTGACCTCATGATCTACCTGCCTTGGCCTCCCAAAGTGCTGAGATTAGAGGTGTGAGCCACCATGCTCAGCCCTCAATTTTTTATGGCTGAATAGTATTCCATTGTGTATAAGTATCACATATTCTTTATCGAGCTACTTGTTGATGAACACTTAGGTTGCTTCAAATGTTGGCTGTTGTGAACATGCTGCAACAAACGTGGGAGTGCACATGTCTCTTCAGTACACTGATTTCCTTCCTTTCAGGTATATACCCAGCAGTGGGATTGCTGGATCATATTTTAGTTCTATTTTTCGATTTTGTGGAACCTCTGAACTGTTCTCCATGCTGGTTGTACTAATATACATTCCCATGAAGAGTACATGAGGATTCCCTTTTATCCACAACCTCGCCAGCATTTATTATTGCCTGTATGCTGGATATAACCCATTTTAACTTGGTTGAGATGATACTTCATGGTGGTTTTTATTTGCATTTTTCTAATGATCAATGATACTGAACACCATTTCATATGCCTGTTTGCCATTTGTATGTCTTCTTTTGAGAAATGTCTATTCAAATATTTTGCCTGTTTTTAATTGCAATATTTGATTTTTTCCTATAGAGTTGTTTGAGTTCCTTATATGTTGTGGTTATTAATCCTTTGTCAGATGGGTAGTTTACAAATATTTTCTCCCATTCTGTGGGTTGTCTCCTCACTTTGTTGATTGTTTTCTTTCCTGTGCAGAAGCTTTTTAACTTGATGTGATTTCTTTTATCCATTTTTGCTTTGGTTGCCTGTGCTCAAGAAATTTTACTCAAGAAATTTTTACCCAGAACAATGTCCTGGAGCTTTTCTCCAATGTTTTCTTGTAGTAGTTTTACAGTTTGAGGTTTTAGATATAAGTTTTTAATCTATTTTGATTTGATTTTTATATATAATGAGAATAGGAATCTAGTTTAATTCTTATGCATATGGATATACAATTTTTCCAGCACTATTTATTGAAGAGACTATCTTTTCCCCAGTGTATGTTCTCAACACCTCTGTCAAAAGTCAGTTCACTGTAGATGTATGGACTTTTTTTAGGGGGGGGTTCCCTATTATGTTCCCTATTGGTCTAGTTGTCTGTTTTTATGCCAGTACCATACTGTTTTGGTTATTATAGCTCTGTAGTATAATTTGAAGTCAGGTAATGTGATTCCTCCAGTTTTTTTCTTTTTGCTATGAATAGCTTTGGCTATTCTAATTATTTTATGGTTCCATATAAAATTTAAAATTGTTTTTCCTATTTCTGTAAAGAATGTCATTTGTATTTTGATAAGTACTGATTTAACTATAGATTGCTTTGGGTACTATGTACCTTTTTACATTATTGATTCTTCCAATGCAAAAATATGGAATATCTTTCCATGTTTTTGTATCATCTTTGATTTCTTTAATCAGTGTTTTACAGTTTTCATTGTAGAGACCTTATACCTACTTTGTCAAGCTAATTCATAGATATTTAATTTTATTTATGGCTATTATAAATGGGATTATATTTTTATTTTTTTCAGATTCTTTGCTGTTGGCATATAGATATGCTACTGATTTTTGTATGTTTATTTTGTATCCTGCAAAATAAACTGATAAACTGAATTGCTTTATCAGTTCTAATAGTTTTCTGGTGAAGTTGTTTGAGGGGTTTACTGTTTATCTTTAGATTAGGGATTGGAAACATCACAAAGGCCAATTTTTAACCTACATTCAGCCATTTTTGTGATTAAATGCTTTCCAACTTGCTGCTACCCTTAGGTTAATTTTCAGATATGTTAAATTGATACTGACATTTTTTTCCGTCTTTTTTACTGCTTGCATGAAGAAGTCAAATTTCAGAGGTGCTTGCTCCATTACTTTTGCTGACGTCAACCCAAAACACAGGTATGGTTTCAGAGATTTAATGTTTCAAATTAGAACTATGAATATTATTATTTGTTGTTTCCTTTTTGTGTCTCTTGTGATGTTTTGAAATTCACAGGGCTGTTCTCATTTTATCTATATTGTCACATTTGTTGGCACTGTTTTGGTCAAAATATCTTTTTTTTTTCCTTTGGATATTTCATGATCTGCATTTGTCACCTTTTCTATTCCTAATATTAAAACTTTAAATTTCTCCATATTCCTTTTATTCTTGTTAAGTATTTCCAGGTATTTATCCATTACTTTAGTCTTCTATAAGGAATAATCATATAGTTTTATTTGTTTCCTATTACTGTATCTAACTGCCACAGACTTAGTGGTTTAGAACAACACGAATTTACTATCTTAGCATTCTGATAGTAAAAATCCTGAGATGGGAATTATGGGTCTAAACTTAAGGTGTTGGGAAGGCTCTGTTCCCTCTGAAGTATGTAAGGGAGATTCATTTTCTCGACTTCATCAGTTTCTAGAGGTCATCCACATTAAATGACTTACATCTCCTAGTCAGTAATCACATTACTCCAACCTCTATTTCTATTATCACATTTCTTTTTTTTTTTTACTTTCCTGCTTCCCTTTTCCTTGTACATAGTTATTACACTGAGTCAACATGTCTACTTCAAGAAAATCTACCATCATAAAATTCTTAATTAATCTCATTTGCAAAGTCCCTTTTGCCATGAGATATAAAACGGTCACGTCTTTGGGATTAAGATGTGGACATTTTTGGGAGGGCCATTATTCTGCCTACTACATGATTTTAATGATTCCTTCTACTGTACAATTGTGTTTTAGTTTATTAAGTTCTACCTCTTATATTTATTATTTTCCTTCTATGCTTTGGGTTTAATATGTTGCTTCTAACTTTCAGAAACTGATAATGATTTTTCTTTTCCAACATACGTATTTAAGATTACAACCTTCCCTCTATGTACAGTTTCATCTGCAACCTGTAGGTTTGCCTGTGCTCTGTTTGTATTATCATTCCACTAAGATATAGTCTAATTTCCACTGTAACTTTATTTTTGTTCCCTGAGCTATTTGAAAATGTATATAGTGTTTTTTTGAGATAGCTAAACTTCTTCTTTTTTTTTTTTTTTTTTTTGATGGAGTCTTGCTCTGTCCCTTAGGCTAGAGTGCCGTGGCATGGCGTGATTTTGGCTCACTACAACCTCTGCCTCCCAGTTCAAGTGATTCTCCTGCCTCAGCCTCCCGAGTAGCTGGGACTATATATGTCTGCCCAGCTAATTTTCATATTTTTAGTAGAGATGGGGTTTCACCATGTTGGTTAGGCTGGTCTCTAACTC
This sequence comes from Piliocolobus tephrosceles, assembly GCF_002776525.5. NCBI lineage: Eukaryota > Metazoa > Chordata > Mammalia > Primates > Cercopithecidae > Piliocolobus > Piliocolobus tephrosceles. The sequence goes on from NC_045441.1 coordinate 37,466,370, forward strand.
CTGACTTCAAGTGATCTGCCCGCCTGTGAGTCACCACGCCTAGCCTAAACTTTTATTATTATTGTCTTTTTTTTTTTTTTTTTGAGACGGAGTCTCGCTCTGTCTCCCAGGCTGGAGTGCAGTGGCCGGATCTCAGCTCACTGCAAGCTCCGCCTCCCGGGTTCACACCATTCTCCTGCCTCAGCCTCCCGAGTAGCTGGGACTACAGGCGCCCGCCACCGCGCCCGGCTAGTTTTTGGATTTTTTAGTAGAGACGGGGTTTCACCGTGTTAGCCAGGATGGTCTCGATCTTCTGAACTCGTGATCCGCCCGTCTCGGCCTCCCAAAGCGCTGGGATTACAGGCTTGAGCCACCGCGCCCGGCCTATTATTGTTTTTAAAGCACCCAAAACTTGGCTGGGCCTGGTGACTCGTGCCTGTAAACCCAGCACTTTGGGAGGCTGAGGCAGGTGGATCATGAGGTTAGGAGATCGAGACCATCTTGGCTAACACAGTGAAACCCCATCTCTACTAAAAATACAAAAAAATTAGCCTGGAATGGTGGCAGGCGCCTGTAGTCCCAGATACTTGGGAGGCTGAGGCAGGAGAATGGCATAGTCAGGGAGGTGGAGCTTGCAGTGAGCCCAGGTCATGCCACTGCACTGCAGCCCAGGTGACAGAGCGAGACTCCATCTCAATAAATAAGTAAATAAAAATAAATAAATAAAATAAAACATCCCAAACTGTCAAGAATATCAATAAATCATCAAATTAAGGGCAAACAACCCAATAAGAAGTTGCAACAAAACATACAAATAAACAGATTAATTAAGAAAAATCCCACATAATTGAAGAATATATGAAGATATTCTGAAAATGACAAATATTCATATGAGTGAAGGAAACAAGATGGCACCATTTTATCAGCAGCATTGCAAAGGTTATTTAGATAGAGAATGCAAATTGTTGCTGATGCTGTAAGTAAAATGTTTCCATGGTTTATACTATTTTTAAGTGCTTTTTAAAGTCATAATTTGTGAATCTATTCAGTTTGACACTCTGGTAACTGAGAAGGCTAGCAATTCTTATTTAATTAGGAATACACACATACACAGTCAGTTTCTAATAGATTTTTAATATTTCATTCTTGAAATTATAAGCAATTCTAAATGCTATATCATCTATCTTTCTGTGCATACAAAAACATATACAAATATTACATTTCTAGTAGATACATTATAGGGACAAATAGTTGGACAGTTCATTGAATCAACTCAAAGATACCTTATGATTGGAAAATTCCTGATTTTATCAGAAAGTATCAAAAAGAGGTTTTTGTATGGGTTTCACAAGTTTTCTGTGTTACAATTATCCCTTGACTGACTGCAATTGTAAGTTGCATTCAATTGTTAGATGATCTTCATCTCAGAAATATACATTGTGAAAAATCTATATTGCAGAGGTGATGAGATAGAGTCAGGATTACCAAATTATTCAGCAGAATATTCTGCACATTTATATTACCATCATCTGTGTATCACCAGGCCTGTTTTTCCTAAGTACCCAAAAACTTGCCATTAAACTGTTTCATTATTATTTTCCTTCTGATTGGCTGACTTGATATCTCACTTATATCCATATTTCTGTGATTTATATAATAATTATTTCATTTTTCTGAAATTTTTATCTCATTCAATTTTAAAAACAAAAAAAGTAAATGTTAAAAAGAAGGAAGAATAATTAATATCAAGAGGTGAAGAGGTAATATTATATCTGATAATGTTGAAAAAATATTAATAGAACATAAGATATAGTAAAATCATTCTGTTTCATGATACATAGAGATTAAATTTCTGAGTGATTGCAGAATATTTTTATTTAAACTCATGTATTGTATTTTTGTCAGTACCATAAAACACTGTGATAATCTAAAAACACACTCTACTATATCTATATGGATCTTGAAACAGAATGATGTTTCATGAATAAAAAAGGCATTATAAATCATATTCCAATTTTGTATAGTATAGTAACAGAGATCCCATTTTGGTTAGTTAAAATAACTTACACATATGCACACATTCATATGTGTGTATTCATAATGAAATTCATGGAATTATGTGTGCAATAAGTTCATTTCTGTTTTATTGGATTAGGTTCTTTTTCTACTACATTTGCTTTTGCATATATTATAATAACTATGTTTTATAGAAAGCAAAAAATACAAATAAATGATTATTTTAAATTAACTAGCTTTAATATCAGCAATTGTTTTCATCCTTGGAATGTAAACAAAAGCAAACATGACTAAGAAACTGTCAAACAAAGTTTTACTTGCCAAACAAATATCAACATCAATTATAAGAACCAACAAAGGCTCAATATACACAAAAATGGAAACTCCTTAAAGCATACATCTCACAGGGTTTATAAAACAATAATGAAAAAAACAAAGTAGGTAACTAATGTGATGAATAGAACAATACCTCATATCTCAATATTAACATTGAAAGTAAATGGCCCAAATGCTGAACTTAAAAGATACAGAATGGCAGAATGGATTAAAAAATCACCAACCAAGTATCTGCTGTCTTCAAGAGACTCACCTAACACGTAAAGATTCACATAAACTTAAGGTAAAGGGGTTGAAAAAGATATTCTAAACAAATGGAAACGCAAAGCAATCAGGAATAGCTATTCTTTTATCAAACAAAACAATACAAACAACTTTAGAGCAATAACAGCTAAAAAAGGCAGAAAAGGACATTATATAATGATAAAAGGATTAATTCATCAAGAAGAAAGTATTACAATCCTAAATTTATATGCACCTAACACTAGAGCCCCCAGATTTAAAAAGCAATTACTGCTAGTCCTAAGAAATGAGACAGACAACACAACAATAGCGGAAGACTTCAATAATCCACTGACAGCACTAGATAGATCATCAAGACAGAAAGTCAACAACAACGAAAACAATGGACGTAAACTATACTACAGAACAAATGGACTTAACAGATACTTACAGAACATTATTCCCAACAACTACTAAATATGCATTCTTCTTATCAGCACAGTAAACATTCCCCAAGGTAAGTCATATAATAGACCACAAAACAAGTCCCAATGAATTTCAGAAAACTGAAATCATATCAACTATCTCAATTGAAATTAAACTGGAGATCGGTTCCAAAAGGAACACGCAAAACTAAACTAATACATGGAAATTAATCTGCTTTTGAATGATTTTTTGGTTAACAATGAAATCAAGATGAAAATTTAAAATTATCCGGGATGAATAATGGTGACATAAACCATCAAAACCTCTGGGATACAAAGTAGTGCTAAGAGGAAAGTTCATAGTGTTAAATGTCTATATCAAAAAGTCTGAAAAACACAAATAGACCAACTAAGGTCAAACCTCAAGGAACTAGAGAAAGAAGAACAAACCATCCCTAACTCAGCAGAAGAAGACAAATAACAATGATCAAAACTAAATAATATTGAGACAAAAATACATAAAACAAATGATGGTCTTTGAAAAGGTAAAATTGATAGACCATTAGTGAGATTGACCAAGAAGAGAGCACACCCAAATAAGCTCAATTAGAAATAAAACTGGAGATATTACAAATGATACCACAGAAATACAAAGGATCATTCACATTTACTATGAACACCTTTATATATTCAAACTAAAAAATCTAGAGGACATGGATACATTTCTGAAAATATACAATCCTCCTAGTTTAAATCAGGAAGAAATAGAAACCTTGAATAGACCAATAACAAACAGTGAGATTGAATCAGTAAAAAAAAAAAAAAAAAAAAAAAAAAAAAAAAAAAAAAAAAAAAAAAATGCTAAATAGAAGCCCAAGACCAGAGGAACTCACTGCTAATTTCTATCAGACTTTCAAAGATTTGGTACCAATCCAACTGAAACTATTTCAAAAGATAGAGAAAGAAGGAATCCTCCCTAAATTATTCTGTGAAGCCAGTGTCACCCTAATACCAAAACCAGAAAAGGGATATAATAACAACAACAACCAAAAAAAACCCTACAGAACAATATTCCTGATGAACAGAGATGCAAAAATCCTCAATGAAATACTAGCTAACAAAATTCAGTATCATATCAAAAAGATAACACATCATGATTAGGTGGATTTCGTGTCAGGAGCACAAGGATACTTTCATGTAGCAAGTCAATAAAGGTGATACATTACATTAACAGAATTAAAAACAAAAACCGTATGATCATATAGATGGAGAAAAACGTTGAAATGTAAATTAGTACAACCACTATGGAAAACAGCATCAAGATTCCTTAAAGAAATACAAGTAGAATGACCATTTGATCCAGCAATCCCACTCCTGGGTATCTACCCAAAGGAAAAGAAGTCAGTATGTGAAAAAGACGCATGTACATGCATGTTTACAGCAACACAATTTGCAATTGTGAAGATGTGGAACCAACCTAAACGCCCATCAACCAATGAGCAAATAAAGAAAATGTGGTATACATACACCATGGAATACTACACAGCCATAAGAAGGAACAAAATACTGTATTTTGCAGCAACTTGGATGGAGCTGGAGGACATTACTGTAAATGATGTAACTCAGGACTGGAAAACCAAATATTCTATGTTCTCACTTATAAGTGGTAGCTAAGTGATGAAGATGCAAATTCATAGGAACTATATAATGGACTCTGGGGACTAAAGGGGAAAGGTTGGGAGGGGGATGAGAGATAAAAGACTACATATTGGGTAAAGTGTACACTGCTTGGGTGATGGGTGCACTGAAATCTCAGAAATTACCACTAAATAACTTATTCATATAACAGAATCCACCTGTACTCCAAAAACTATTGAAATAAAATGTTTTAAGAAGCCATTAGTCCAGTAATATTCTTCATTACAGCTTTATTTTGCTGTAAGTGTATTTGATATTCTGTCATGAGTGGATTCCAAGTATGTATATACTATTTAATTGTAAAATAAATACATGTAGATGTTTTGTTCAGCTTTTCAAAGCACTCAAAAGCAACACAGAAGGAGACTTATAATGGGACAATTCTGTATTCCTTGTGACAATGGAGCCACCGATAAGTGTCTTCCCTGTTTCTATTTCTCTTTCACAGCAGGGAGTCCACAGGGCAAATGTGTTCAGGGCACTCTGGGAACAGGAAACCTTCCAGTTTAACAGCAACTTGGCTCACATTTCTATTCCCCAATATGAAATCAGCCCTTTTCTGGGGCACCTAATGTCACCACTGACAAAATTAGTTTCACCGCTACGAGCACAGCCCTGTTACTTTTATTTGGTGTACTGCGAAATAAAACCAATGAGCTCTGGAGGAAGGTTGGCCACCAGCACCCAGGCATCTGCTTTAAGGAAATGACTATTCATAGCCCTTCAGCTTGTCTCAAAGACATGTTCTTTCCAAAAAGCAACCAGCATTTTATCTGTCAGTTTCAAGCAAGAAAACAGGCAGGTTATATATCTAATATGAAAATAAAGTAAAACTTTTATCTTCTGAGATAAATATTTATGATTGTTCAACATCTGGTAGGGAGCCTCTTGTCTGACATCATTTATTATTTCCATCTGTCTCATCTGAACCTCACCCAGTGACCAGAAATAATCACTTCTGAGGCTTATTTCATTAGAGCGATACCATACCTCTTTTATTGGCTGTCTCTGAGGGAGGTTTTTAGCAATAAATTGTTGCTCATTCCATATTAGCTCTCTGTCATAATATGAAGATCAAAACAAAAATAACACTCTCTTCTGTCAGCAGGCTGTTTAGCATGAATTCCAAAATATTCTCATTAGATTGGGGAGAAAATGTAAGGGCAAGCAGCTTACTAAATCTGAGAATTAACAATCCTCAATATTTATTCATGTTTTAAATAAAGGACTCTCCACACATGTGCTTTAATAAGAAGAAAGCTAGCAGTCTGTCAATTTTGTTGATCTTTTCAAAAAACCAACTCCTGGATTCATTGATTTTTTGGAGGGTTTTTTGTGTCTCTATCTCCTTCAGTTCTGCTCTGATCTTAGTTATTTCTTGTCTTCTGCTCGCTTTTGAATGTGTTTGCTCTTGCTTCTCTAGTTCTTTTAATTGTGATGTTAGAGTGTCAATTTTAGATCTTTCCAGCTTTCTCTTGTGGGCATTTAGTGCTATAAATTTCCCTCTACACACTGCTTTAAATGTGTCCCAGAGATTCTGATATGTTGTATCTTTGTTCTCATTGGTTTCAAAGAACATCTTTATTTCTGCCTTCATTTCGTTATGTACCCAGTAGTCATTCAGGAGCAGATTGTTCAGTTTCCATGTAGTTGAGCAGTTTTGATTGAGTTTCTTAGTCCTGAGTTCTAGTTTGATTGCACTGTGGTCTGAGAGACAGTTTGTTATAATTTCTGTTCTTGTACATTTGCTGAGGAGTGCTTTACTTCCAATTATGTGGTCAATTTTGGAATAAGTGTGATGTGGTGCTAAGAAGAATGTATATTCTGTTGATTTGGGGTGGAGAGTTCTATTGATGTCTATTAGGTCTGCTTGCTGCAGAGATGAGTTCAATTCCTGGATATCCTTGTTAACTTTCTGTCTCGTTGATCTGTCTAATGTTGACAGTAGGGTGTTGAAGTCTCCCATTATTATTGTATGGGAGTCTAAGTCTCTTTGTAAGTCTCTAAGGACTTGCTTTATGAATCTGGGTGCTCCTGTATTGGGTGCATATATATTTAGGATAGTTAGCTTTTCCTGTTGAATTGATCCCTTTACCATTATGTAATGGCCTTCTTTGTCTCTTTTGATCTTTGATGGTTTAAAGTCTGTTTTATCAGAGACTAGGATTGCAACCCCTGCTTTTTTTTGTTCTCCATTTGCTTGGTAGATCTTCCTCCATCCCTTTATTTTGAGCCTATGTATGTCTCTGCATGTGAGATGGGTCTCCTGAAGACAGCAGACTGATGGGTCTTGACTCTTTATCGAGTTTGCCAGTCTGTGTCTATTAATTGGAGCAAAAGAGAGAAGAATCAAATTGACGCAATAAAAAATGATAAAGGGGATATCACCACCGATCCCACAGAAATACAAACTACCATCAGAGAATACTATAAACACCTCTACGCAAATCAACTAGAAAATCTAGAAGAAATGGATAATTTCCTGGACACTTACACTCTTCCAAGACTAAACCAGGAAGAAGTTGAATCCCTGAATAGACCAATAGCAGCCTCTGAAATTGAGGCAATAATTAATAGCCTACCAACCAAAAAAAGTCCAGGACCAGATGGATTCACAGCTGAATTCAAACAGAGGTAAAGGAGGAGCTGGTACCATTCCTTCTAAACTATTCCAATCAATAGAAAAAGAGGGAATCCTCCCTAACTCATTTTATGAGGCCAACATCATCCTGATACCAAAGCCTGGCAGAGACACAACAAAAAAAGAGAATTTTAGACCAATCTCCCTGATGAACATCGATGCAAAAATCCTCAATAAAATACTGGCAAACCGGATTCAGCAGCACATCAAAAAGCTTATCCACCATGATCAAGTGGGCTTCATCCCTGGGATGCAAGGCTGGGTCAACATTCGCAAATCAATAAACATAATCCAGCATATAAACAGAACCAAAGACAAGAACCACATGATTATCTCAATAGATGCAGAAAAGGCCTTGGACAAAATTCAACAGCTCTTCATGCTAAAGACGCTCAATAAATTCGGTATTGATGGAACGTACCTCAAAATAATAAGAGCTATTTGTGACAAACCCACAGCCAATATCATACTGAATGGGCAAAAACTGGAAAAATTCCCTTTGAAAACTGGCACAAGACAGGGATGCCCTCTCTTACCACTCCTATTCAACATAGTGTTGGAAGTTCTGGCTAAGGCAATCAGGCAAGAGAAAGAAATCAAGGGTATTCAGTTAGGAAAAGAAGAAGTCAAATTGTCCCTGTTTGCAGATGACATGGTTGTATATTTAGAAAACCCCATTGTTTCAGCCCAAAATCTCCCTAAGCTGATAAGCAACTTCAGCAAAGTCTCAGGATACAAAATTAATGTGCAAAAATCACAAGCATTCTTATACACCAGTAACAGACAAGCAGAGAGCCAAATCATGAATGAACTTTCATTCCCAATTGCTTCAAAGAGAATAAAATACCTAGGAATCCAACTTACAAGGGATGTAAAGGACCTCTTCAAGGAGAACTACAAACCACTGCTCAGTGAAATAAAAGAGGACACAAACAAATGGAAGAACACACCATGCTCATGGATAGGAAGAATCAATATCATGAAAATGGCCATACTGCCCAAGGTTATTTATAGATTCAATGCCATCCCCATCAAGCTACCAATGAGTTTCTTCACAAAATTGGAAAAAACTGCTTTAAAGTTCATATGGAACCAAAAAGAGCCTGCATTGCCAAGACAATCCTAAGTCAAAAGAACAAAGCTGGAGGCATCACGCTACCTGACTTCAAACTATACTACAAGGCTACAGTAACCAAAACAGCATGGTACTGGTACCAAAACAGAGATATAGACCAATGGAACAGAGCAGAGTCCTCAGAAATAATACCACATATCTACAGACATCTGATCTTTGACAAACCTGAGAGAAACAAGAAATGGGGAAAGGATTCCCTATTTAATAAATGTTGCTGGGAAAATTGTCTAGTCATAAGTAGAAAGTTGAAACTGGATCTCTTCTTACTCCTTATATGAAAATTAATTCAAGATGGATTAGAGACTTAAATGTTAGACCTAATACCATAAAAACCCTAGAAGAAAACCTAGGTAGTACCATTCAGGACATAGGCATGGGCAAGGACTTCATGTCTAAAACACCAAAAGCAATGGCAACAAAAGCCAAAATTGACAAATGGGATCTCATTAAATTAAAGAGCTTCTGCACAGCAAAAGAAACTACCATCAGAGTGAACAGGCAACCTACAGAATGGGAGAACATTTTTGCAATCTACTCATCTGACAAAGGGTTAATATCCAGAACCTACAAAGAACTCAAACAAATTTACAAGAAAAAAACAAACAACCCCATCAAAAAGTGGGCAAAGGATATGAACAGACATATCTCAAAAGAAGACATTCATACAGCCAACAGACACATGAAAAAATGTTCATCATCACTGGCCATCAGAGAAATGCAAATCAAAACCACAATGAGATACCATCTCACACCAGTTACAATGGCAATCATTAAAAAATCAGGAAACAACAGGTGCTGGAGAGGATGTGGAGAAATAGGAACACTTTTACACTGTTGGTGGAATTGTAAACTAGTTCAACCATTGTGGAAAACAGTATGGCGATTCCTCAAGGATCTAGAACTAGATGTACCATATGACCCAGCCATCCCATTACTGGGGATATACCCAAAGGTTCATAAATCATGCTGCTATAAAGACACATGCACACGTATGTTTATTGCGGCACTATTCACAACAGCAAAGACTTGGAATCAACCCAAATGTCCATCAGTGACAGACTGGATTAAGAAAATGTGGCACATATACACCATGGAATACTATGCAGCCATAAAAAAGGATGAGTTTGTGTCTTTTGTAGGGACATGGATGCAGCTGGAAACCATCATTCTTAGCAAACTATCACAAGAACAGAAAACCAAACACCGCATGTTCTCACTCATAGGTGGGAACTGAACAATGAGATCACTTGGACTCGGGAAGGGGAACATCACACACCGGGGCCTATCATGGGGAGAGGGGAAGGGGGAGGGATTGCACTGGGAGTTATACCTGATGTAAATGACGAGTTGATGGGTGCTGACGAGTTGATGGGTGCAGCACACCAACATGGCACAAGTATACATATGTAACAAACCTGCACGTTATGCACATGTACCCTAGAACTTAAAGTATAATAATAATAATAATAATAATAATAATAATAATAATAATAATAATAAAATGTAAGAAGAATGGCTTCAGCTCTCCAATGCTTGAAAAATGTTCAAGAATATATGCTGAAATCCACTGAAAAAAATGAAAAATCAGGGCATACCTTCCCCTTAATCTTAATGTCACCCAGACACACAATCCTGTAATTAAGAAGTAACTGAATAACCTAATTTCCAGGTGGCCTAATTTTATATCTAAAGTATTGTAATCAGATTAACCATATATTGAGATTGCTTTATTTAATTCCTGAGCAGACAAAACAAAAAACAAACAAAAAAAAAACCATTGCTTTTCATAGAGGAGTTTATTTAGTATGTACTTATTTCAACTCTGCAAACAGTCTCATGGTCCTCCCAGGAAAGAATCCCAACCCCCAGGAGCAGTTTGCTAAGTTTGTTGGCAACTGGTGAAGGGAAAAGCAAGTACTATCTTGGCCATTTGCTTTAGAGAAATTAGTTTCGTCACTAAAGCCTGCAGTCATCACACTTTCCCAAAGGAAGACCAAAATGTCTCTCAAACATACATCCTACATTGAACTAAAATGTGTAGGATGCAGCTAAGTCAGTGCTGGGGTGCATTTTATAGCAATACATGCATGTAGTAGAAAAGAAGAAAAGTCTAAAATCAGAAAAATGAGCTCCCACTTCAGAAAACTATGAAAGGAAGAGCTAAATAAATACTAAGTGACAGAGGGAAGAATATAATAAAAAAAAATCATAAATAAACTCTAGAGAAAAAAATTGACAAAAAACATTTATTAAAAGAAAAAAAACATGAATTACTAGTAGCAGGCATGAAGCAGACTATCATTAGAAACACTGCAAATATCGAAATGATAAAGGACTACTATGCACAGCTCTCCACACAAAGATTTTAGGACCAACGAATTAATTCCTCTAGAAGCACAAACTATCACAACTCACCAAAATGTAAAGCAAGTAATGGCCAAATGTGAAACAAATATTAAGTATTAAGGAAACTAAATTCATAATTTTAAAACTTATGAAAAATAAACTCACAGGCCCACTAGAATTCACTGAAAAATTCACCAAAATATTCAAAGAAGAATTAACAACGTTAGTAATCTAAATCCAACAATATAAAAACACACAGTACAATTAAGTGGGATTTTTTTTCCAGTTATGCAAGTCTGTTTCATCCTTAGGAAATAAATCACTGTAATTCACCATATTAACCAACTAAAGAAGAAAAAATTATATTACATAAATTGCACAGAAAGCATTTCACAAAATCCATTCATCTGTACACTAGAAGTAGAAGGAAATGTGTGAAACATCATTTTTAAAAATCTACAAAATCCAAAAGCTAACATCTTAATAACAAAAGGTAATGCTTTTCCTCAAAGACCAGCAACAAGGCAATGATATCTACTCTCTGTCCTTATTCAACATAATAGTGAAAATTCTAGCCACTGTAATAAGCCACGAAAAAGTAAGTCAAATAGTTTGGAAAAGAAATAATGCTCTTGCTCGTTGCAGATGATGACCTGATTGTATAAGTAGAATATTCCAAATAATTAACAACACAAAACCTAGAAGTAACAAGAGAGTACAGTAAGGTCATGGGATGCACAATCATGACAGAATGTTTAGCTGCATTTCTATTTACTAACAGAGAAGTGGGAACAAAATTTTAAAACCTAATATCATTTATAATTGCTCTAACAAAATTTGCACATTTGAGTATACATTTAGGAAAGAATGTCAAGTATTTTATGCCAAAAAATACGAAATATTGATGAAAGAAGACCTAAATAAGCAGAGACATCATGTGTTTAGAAATTAGAAGACACAGCTTAATAAAGATATTATCTCTAAATTGATCTACAGGTTTAATGCAATTCTTACCAACATCTCAGAAAGAGTTTTTATGAACAAGTTCATCCTAAATGTAAATGGAAAAGGAAAGCCCTGGAATATGTGAAACAACTTTGAAAAAGAACAATAAAGTGGGAGGAATCATTATTTCTAAAGTAATAACGAGGCAATGTGGCCCTGACAGAAAGATTGGGGGAGTTTACATTTTCGAAGAGGTAGTATGAGTGAGGATTCTGGGGTGATGGAACTTCCTATTCCCTGATTACAAGAATCTAAATGTGTATATACCTAAATATGAAATTAGAAAATACCTAGAAATTTCTGTAAAATAATTCAGCAGAATAGAATTGATTGAAGAAGCAATTAGCATATGTATCAAAATATTGCCATTTGTTAGATTTGGGTGATGGGCATTGACTTGTATTAGTCTTTCTATGTTTTATACATTTGCAAATTCTCCCTCTCTCTCTTTTTTCACACACACACACACACACACACACACGCACGCAGGCACGCACACACACACAAACACTTTTTTTTTTAAATCATTTGAAAGCAAGTTGCAAATATGTTGCCACTTAACTCCTTAATGCTTGTATTTACTTTTTAAATAACACTCTCCTATGTAACCATAGTGCAAAATAAAAACTAAGAAATTAATATTACTATCTAACCCTCAGACCACATTTAAATTTCACAAATTGTCTTAATAGTTTTCTATATTGATTCACAATCCCATCTATGATCATGTTTTATTTAATTGTCATGTCTTCTTACTGTTCGTCAGTTGGAAACAATTTCTCATACTTTTTGTTTTCTGCTTTTCATTACTTTAATATTTCAATAACTACAGGCTATTTCCCCTGTAGAACATTCCTCATTTTGGGTTTGCTTGATATTTTCTCATATTATAAACATTTTGGGCGTATCTTTGTAATGATGGTTTGTTCTCGCTACATCAGGAGAAAATGATCTTGGTTTGTTCTGTTATTGGTGATAAGCTTTTCACTTTGTAACCATAATATCTAGGTTTTCCTGAACTAGAAAGCTAACTAATAATTACATTTGAATAATTAATTAATTCAAATTAAAAAGAAGATATTTTGATACTGTATAAATACCTCATTCCACATCAAACTTATTCATTGATTTCAGCACTTGTTGCTGATTCCTCACAGGAATCTAATGTTACTATTATGGAAGCCATATGATGGTTTTAATTTCTACTGTTCCATTTATGTTTACTAGTTGAATTCTACAATAAGGTAGAGCTTACCAATCTCCCTTTTCTGTTGACTCATATCAGTGTGGACTCTTAGATTTATATTTAACTCAATGTTAAGTAGAATCGTTAATGTCACGATTTGTTAGGATAATTATTTATTTTGACATTCAATATTTCGCAGGTTTGGCTAGTGGGAAATCCATCAAGCTACGTCCTATGTTTCTTTGAGAGGCACTATCACTCTTGGAGCACTTTCTTACATTCTGGCACAAAATGTTCAGGCTCATCTTGCGTTTTCTCTGCCTAGTCCCGATATCAAGGATCCATGACCCTTTGTTACGAGGGTGTTATTACTTCTAGTGCCCCTCAGCAGAAAGAGCTAAAAAATAAATGCATGTATATGCACATACACACACACACCCTCACACACATCTGTATCTATGTACATATTTCTTTCATATGAATATTAATCATGAGATTACATCTAGACCCTAGATTATCATCAAGCACCACAGGGTTAATTCTAGCCTTGTTCATTTCCCGTGTTCTCAACTACATTCTATAACCTGGCTTCCATTATAGTCAATATATTTACTTATGAATGTATTCTTTCTGTACATAATCTCTTAGTCACCAGGGCCAATTCCACAGCCCCAAACATGCTGTCCAGATCCTGCTGCCCTCTAGAGGTGTTGCTTTAATACTCTTCTAGACATGGTGCCTCCTCCCATACTAGGTAGTTTGGCTAGTTGCTTGGAACCAATCAAGTGGACGATGTTTGAAAATTTTGTATTAAAAAAATACTTAAAATTGCAAAGCTCATTGCAATTTTCAGAGCACATTGAAACTATTCAATACATTTTGATGACAAATGTTAATATTTTCCCAGAAAATGTTTAATATGCTGGCCCCAAATAGATATTTCATTTGCTTCCCAACTCCTGAAGACAATAATTGCATGTTCATTGGGTTTAACATTTATCCTGTTTTCTCCACAAATTTATCTTAAAAATCTGTTAGTAGCTAGCTGGCTTTAATTTTATTTTAGAATATATTTTCTGGAGTACATACTTTGACTATATTTTGCTACCTACCGAAGTCAAGAACAAAGCCTGTAGCTTTCGAATCTTTTCTAAGCACCACAAAAATGTTAGTGAGGTTTTATTAGTCCTACTCTTCTCCAGCTTGCTTATTTCAATCCAAGTTTACTCATCAAGCTTCTTATTGTAGAATGTTTTATTCCAATAAAATCAAAACAAAACCACATTTTGTTTTATCTTCAAGATTTGTATTTTGGCTTTTGCTTGAATATAGTGATTACATATGCAGTGCTGATTTAAACTCATGCCTGCATACTTAATTTATGTCACTGTTACCTTCAAAGACACTTGAGGGTTTCCTATTTTTGACTCACTAGTTAATTATATGACCAACCGAAAGAAAAATGATATCTTTTTGTGGCCTTTATATTATTCATGACAAAAACATTTATTCCACAATTTTGGATAATCTTTCCAGAATTATGAAATGGACAAAAATTCCAGCCAATTGTGATTACTTAAGTGTTATCTTATTTTCTGTAACTTCTGGTTATTTACCTATGGAATTATTAAAGCAATTGTGTTAGTTCAAGTTAGTTCATGCCTCACTTGAATACTTAACTAGCATTTCCTTTCATAGAATTCTCCCTACAAATATAGTAGAAGGAAATTGGTTCTGAAGATAAAAGCCAAATGTAGTGTTTAGCTATTAAGGATGATTTAATGTGTAGCAACTTAATATTCCTCCCACAGACCACCACTGAGTGATGGAATAGATCTTTTGATTAAAATGTTTACAAATAGGTATTTTTGAAGGTTGTTTGCAAGAATATCTCTAGCAGTAAACATCAATAAATCTTTGCAAAGCTCTAAGAGTGTTATTTAACTAATTGAATAAATCACCAAGTTTTACAAAGCAATTTTAGACTGTTAGATTTACAACGCATCAGAGCTGATCACTATTTAAATTTTCCATTATAAGGTAAATGTTTATAAAAAATTACAAAGACCCAAAATAATATCAATAATACATCTGGTAGAACAAAAAGAGGTACTTAAGAAAAGAAACTAAACCTCATTTGAAAATACTGTCCAAGTTACAGCTTTGGGTCATTTATCATGGCACATCCAAATCTTAGATTTTGCACTCTACTATGCATTTGTTTGTTTTTCTTATTTCTCCCTCTAGGTTGTAAGTGATTTGAGTATTTTCAGAAATAATGATAATATATTGGCTTTAGAAACAATGTCAGTAATATTGAAATATATTTTATACAAGCAATTAAAATATATCAGTTAAACCAAGTTAAGCCACTAACAAGCATCATTTGTGCATGAACACTTTTTATATCTTATCCCCAAATAAAGACATAATAAACCATAATTTTGGCTTTGCTATAAGGATGAGTATTATATTTGAGAGACCTGGCTCTAGTGCTGGACTTCCTTGGTTGAAATATCGGTGCTATCTCTTTCTGTATGTGTGACTTTGGGTGTGCTATTTAATATTTCTGTAACTCAGTTTTTTGATCAACAAGAATTAAGAAAATGGAAACATCAACTTCAATAAATTAACCCATATAAACCATTTAGAACAATAACAATTGTATTAGTTCATTTTCACACTGCTGTAAGAACTGCCAAAGACTGGGTAATTTATAAAGGAAAGATTTTATTGACTCACAGTTCGGCATGGCTGGGGAAGCCTCGGGAAACTTACAATCACGGTGGAAGGTGAAGGGGAAGCAACCCACCTTCTTCAGAAAGCGTGAGGAAGGAGAATGAACGCAGGAGAGGCTGCCAAACACTGACAAACCATCAGATCTCCTGAGAGCTCACTCCCTATCATGAGAACAGCATGGGAAAAACCGCCCCCATGATCCAATTACCTCCACATGGTCTCTCCCATGACATGTGGAGATTATTGAGATTATAGAGATTATAATTTAAGATGACATTTGAGTGGGGACACAAAGCCTAATCATATCAACAATCAATATTATCATTTTTTGAAATATGTATTTTTGAATACATATTATTGGGAAGTATTAATCAATATTGGATAAATTTTTTTTTGTTCCTCACTTAAGTAACAGAGCTTTGTAGAAAAAATCTAGTTTAGCTGAGAACCATTCCTCCAATTTCCTCAGTATTAAGTACTGTTATGGCCCTCTTGTCATTCTGAATTTTTATCTAGTGACAATATAAACTCGATAGTATACAGAATGTTTTATGTATTTTTTTTGAAAACAAAATATTATGATTAATTGTTGCTTTATTTTCTGTAGTTTGAAAAAGTCCTTTAATTTTTATTTTAGACTTACCTAATGATACAGGACAGGGAATCATGACTCAAAAGTTCAAATTTATGTTGAGATATTTCATATTTCCTTATGGAAACTTCTTAGAAATTATAAGTAAAGACTGTAGTCTTATTAATTTATTTGTTCATACATTCACTCAGCAATTCATGTAATCAATATATATTTGTCAACTTCCATGTACTAAACTCTGTCAAGTGCTTTGGATGGAATAGCAAATAACACAGATGAAGTTCCCACTCTCTTGGAACTCATTCACCTCCTATGGGATAAATAGGAGAGAGAAGATAACTTTTTACATGGTATTTGGAGACAGGGCAGAGGTCATAAGGGTGGGACCATAATATAATAGGATTGGTGTCATTATAAGGAAAGGAAGAAAGTTCAGAGTTTTTCTCTCTCTCTCTTTCTCTGTCTCTCTCTCTCTCTTGCACCCAGTGGAAAGGCCAAATGAGCACACATTAAGACGGTGGCAATCTGCAAGCCAAGATGAAAGCCCTCACAAGAACAAATTCTGACAACACTTTGATCTTGAGCTTTCCGCCTGTAGAACTGTGGGGAAATACATTTCTGTTGTTTAAGCCCCCCAGTCTGTCGTACTTTTTATGGCAGCACAAGCAGACAATTTTAGTTGTGTGCATGGTAAGTATGAATTACAAATCACTTCAGCAGTATGACTTATAAGATAATTAGCATCATAAGGAAACATTTAACATGGCAAACAATGCCACATCAAATCTTCAGGCAAAGCTTTCTAAACTGTCAGCCTCACACAGAAAACTTAATAATTTCTTAATGATGTTAAATGAGGATTTAGAGCATTTTAATAAATAATTATTGTCTAAAAATGCAAACATGGTTCTTACGTGTTTTGTCTCCAAAGGGGGAAAAATAGTAGGGAAATAGTTATAGGGAGAAGGAGGAAAATGAAGAGGAAAGGAGGGGGTGAAGGAGAAGGAGGAGGAGAAAAAGGGAGGGAAAGATAGAGAAAAAGAAGGAGAAAGAGAAGAAAAAGAAAAAGAAGAGGGTAAGGAGGAGGAGAAGGGGAAATACTATTTGTTAGGTAGTCTACCTTTTCACTGCTCCTCATCACTCTCATGCCTTAGTTAAATACTGACTAATCAGTTTCACTGTAAGTCTATTATTATAATCATTCCCTCATTCCCTTGCCTCCATCTTCCACTGCTTTGTTTATTTACTTCATAATGTTCACCAGAAAATCTCAATTCCAGTTATATACTCTTGTCAGTCAATTCTGTTTTAAAGGAATTGCCCCTTATTTTGGCCTATGATCTCATTTTCTCTATGGTGATAGTATGTCCTGAGTAGCTGTGGAGTAAGAAAGTAAAGATGTATTGTGCACACTTGAGGCAAAAAGCCAGTTGAGAGCTTCCTGGAAGTTCTATTCTACCGGAGACTGCCAAGACTTAGAGGATGAAACATAAGCAGCAAAGTTGTCTGCCCCAGTCCACCTCCGGCATTGTTGAGATCCTCACATGACCTTAAGTGCACCACTATTGATTAAACTTCTGATGCTGGATAGCTGCAGTCTCTTTAAAACAATAACATTGGTTAAAATATATAAGCTGCAGCCAGGCGAGGTGGTTCATGCCTGTAATCCCAGCACTTTGGAAGGCCAAGAGGGGCAAATCACCTGAGGTGGGGAGTTTGAGACCAGCCTGACCAACACGGAGAAACCTCGTCTCTCCCAGAAATACAAAACTAGCTGGGCATGGTGGTGCATGCCTATAGTCCCAGCTACTCGGGAGGCTGATGCAGGAGAATCGCTTGAACCCGGGAGGCAGAGGTTGTGGTGAGCTGAGATGGCACCAATGCACTCCAGCCTGGACAACGAAAATGAAACTCCATCTCAAAAAATAAAAAATAGATATAGATATAGGTATAGATATATATATAGATATAGATGCTACAATCTCCTTTGTTGTAACTGATAATTACCATTACCTACCTCCCTCACCACTCATTCTAGTTGCCTTTATCTTTAATGAACATTTCAGTTGGTCTAGATTGCTTTTCTGTTGGGATGACTCAGCTCTTCCCTGAGAAAAATACCAAAGCCCTGGTATCTCACTCTTGTTGTCATTGGTTGCTGTAATTATCTATGTCTGTTATCATCAGAGAACCCCCATTATTTAACAAGTCCTTGATTATAGTCTTGGTCAACTACTCCTATGATCGTATTTTTTCCTATCTTAGCCCGATAGCCCAACATTTTGAGAAACCTAGAATGATTAGGTAGTAGTCATAGCTGAAGCTCAATGGAAATATCACTGCGATTTCTCTCAGTGAATTTAGTGGAAATATTATATCAGTAGGAAAAAGGAGTATATTGTCCAGGAGACCCTAAGAATGGAATGTATAATTACACATGTAGAACATAGGCATTTACAATGGCAATTCTACTTTCCATCCTTAAATTTCTAGACTCTAGTATTGGAGGTATAAAGGGCATTCCTCTTACATCAGTACATATTCCACTTCTTGGAATACAGTGCCTGCCATCAATCATTGGTTTGTTGCTCCCAGACAGATACATTAACTAAGTCTTTAATATTTTATGTCATTGTTCTATGAGACCAAATGCTTTCCAGTGAGATAGTATATGGTAGAACCAGTGGCACCTATGAGCAGATACTACCAGCTAATAGTTGTCGTTAGGTTATACCTCTGGTTTTGAGCTCCCTAAGACCACCTACAGACTTTATGATTCACTAGAATGACTCACAGGACTCAGAAAAAGTTATTGTACTCACAATTTTAGTTTATGACATTTGAAGGTTACAGATTAAAATCAGCAAAGGCAAATGGAGAAATCCAAGACAAGACTGTTGTGAGCATCCACATGACAATTCCCCAATGAAACTGCAAAAGATATGATTAATTCTCCAAGAGATGATGTCTGACAAGTCAAAAGTGTTACCAACGAGAGAAGTTCAACTGAGTCTTGGTGTCCAGGATTTTCATTTGGGATTAATTGTGTAAACATTCAGTAGACCTGTAACTGACCTCAACTATTCAGATGACAGCATCTCAGAAGACAAATAGGCATCAACAATAAATCGCGTTAGTAAGATAAACTTATCTGGTCACACTGGTATAGTGTGGCCCAAAGACATAGGCATACAGATACAGTATTACTAGGCAGAAAATTTTGAGAGCTCAGAGGTTACCTCCTGGGAATCACCCAAGGATCTGTCCTGAAGACAGGCCTTTTTTTTCAAATGTGCATGGTTTGAGCAACACAGGCCTGCTGTGTTAACCTTTTCCTGTACAACCTCATTATGTAAGAAATGGATCTCTTAGCCTAATATTGATATTATGTAGTTGATAATATTATTAAGTATGTAATTGCGATATTGGTAAATGGGACAATTGATGCTAGTAGAGGCTCCCCATGTGCCAAAGGACAGAAACCACGTGGTCCATACCTAAGACAACATGATTTCAGAGTGGAGTAGGAGAAAACCTGCCCAGAACTGTTAACTCTGGTCATGACTGAAATAAGAGATGATGCAAGAGGATTTGAGTTACAGAAGTAAAGTCACAATATATAGAGGACAAAGGGCAGGTGAAGAATCACCTACACAGTCTCCACCAGGTTTCTTCAGCTTTTCTCTGGTTCAAGGATCTGACACTAGCTCTGATTGTCATAAAGAATTGTCAGAGGAGAGGTCAGGAACAAAATTCCAAGCTGATTTTCTATTTGATTCTTCTACAGATTTAAAGGAAACTTCCTTCCAACCTGGAGCTGCCATAAAACCTCAGATAACCATGTTGGGGGTTGACTGGGTAGAATGAAACCAAATATTTTACTGTTCAGCATATTGATAAAAACCAGAATACAGCTTGCCAGCTATACCTTTAATAAGATTAAAAATCAGGACTATATTGTTTTGTGCTTTCTGTACTTGCTAATGAATGCAGTTATTTCAAAGAAAGACACATTTTACAGACAGGATTGGAGTACCTTCTTCTATATTTACTGAGCCCTGAGAGAATAAAAAGTGAGAATTGCAAACTGCAGAAGAGTAACATGGGATATTGCAAAATGGGCACAAACAGGCACCAAATAATGACAAAAAAAGTCAAAGTTATCAGCAATAGTTGATTGGCCTTTTAAATGAAACCAGCAGTAACTAACAGGCCTTCTCATTTGTCCTTCTCCAGGTAATACAGGTTATGCTTCAGAGTTCTGTTGCAGTGTGTAAATCTCTGTCCAGTGCCCTCAGAGGAAACCCAATATATCATAGCTATAAAACACTCAGTTAAACTGCCCAGATGCTACCATGAAAGAGTTTTCAAATTACAGAATATTTATGTCAATACCACATTTTATCTGTACTTTTTATTGTGCAATGAACACAAGGTCTCTGGAGGTTTCCTTCATTGGCTGCTATCCAGCAGTTATTTTCACACAAAACACATGTGCACGTTCACTCATGCACACAAAGCACATACATGGTAGGAATTCCTTGAAGAGGTCATTTAGAAGTTTTACACAGTAGTGATAGTATGGGAAGTATGTGTATACCTGCTACAATTCCCTGGATAATTTTCACTGTGTGCTGAATTACTGATTTCATTTTGTAAGTTATAATTTATGAAATAAATACATTTTCTTGCTCTGTGTTCAAACTACTCACTACTCATTTTGGAGTAATACATATTCTTTTTTTTTTTTTTTTTGAGACAGAGTGTCGCTCTGTCACCTAGGCTGGAGTGCAGTGGCCGGATCTCAGCTCACTGCAAACTCCGCCTCCCTGGTTTATGCCATTCTCCTGCCTCAGCCTCCCGAGTAGCTGGGACTACAGGCGCCCGCCACCACGCCTGGCTAGTTTTTTTTTTGTATTTTTTTAGTAGAGACGGGGTTTCACCGCGTTAGCCAGGATGGTCTCGATCTCCTGACCTCATGATCCCCCCGTCTCGGCCTCCCAAAGTGCTGGGATTACAGGCTTGAGCCACCGCGCCCAGCCGGAGTAATACATATTCTTAAATACGGGTCTAATTCATTGTTTTCATATCCTTGCCATACCCTAATTTGTGTTGTACCTAATTAAAGGTTATATGTTCCTAATTTACCACCATGCCTTCCTGTCTTGACTCCATCTATAATCAACAACGTACTTTGGTTTCCATAATAGAGATTTTATGTGTCTTTATATCATCTATAGGCTCTGAATATTTATGCAGCATAAATCACAAACAGAGTAAATCCTGAACCCATCATAACCCAACCCTGTCCTACCTTTCTTCAGCCTATGCCCTGAACTACCTAGTCATAGTGCTCACAACCCACTCTGAGAATAAGGGTGTCTTTGTACAGTTCAGACTGTCATCTTATCTTCATAATGAACTTCAGGTTTCAGGTCACCCATGTATCCCCCCCTTATTGTTCAGGCAAGTCTATGAGCTCCTGTACTCCAGCCACCTTTGCTCATGTTGGTATTCTTACATGGCAGTTGGTTGATATTGCCATGACTTACGTTTTGGTATCTTCATAAGTTTATGGACTCCTGAAGTAGAAGAACCACCCCTTGTTCTTCTCAATTAGCACCTTTAAAACTTACTGGTCTGTCTAATGCCAGTACTTTATGAAAAGTAACTCTTCCTCGGCCTTGGTTCACATCATGACTAAGAGGGTCATAAAGGAAAAGTTTATGATTCTTGTGCTTCAATGATTTCATTGAACAATTCCGTCAAATTTTCAGAGAGAAGGATCAAAATTATGTCTAATGAATTTACATGTGTGCAATGCATACACACAAAACAATTTTAAACCCAGTATCTCACTGCCTCATCAAAATTTCAGTGAGGGTTAACGTAGGGGTTACTATCACAGGTTTTATGATGAAAAAACGGAGACATGAAGAGGCAAATGAAACATGATATGACCTTTAAGATGCAGTTTGAAGTTAGCTTTGTCCATGTCAGCATCTGGATCCTTAGTGTAGTCAAGAGAAGTTTGGGAAATTATAGTGAGCTGATATTTTGTATTTTGTCAGCAATTTTCCAGAGTATTGTATGATGTTATTAACTCACAGTATAGGCATCCTAGCTACTCTCTGAACATATGGTTATTAGATTTAGAATATTATTAGCATAAATGCAATCTCAAGTAACATGAAAATTAACATGAGAAGACTCAGAATCAACCAAGAAACACTGTTTACATGGGCTCAATGGAAACTTTGCGTATTAGCATAAAAGAACAGTAAAGTGATCAATGTTTCAGAAATAATAAGACAACCACACAGTTTATAGGGAAATAACATTATGCAATGATAGGAAGCAAATTGTACTTTAGTAACTGTTAAAAATATCCCTTACCACTGCTTCTCCAAGGTTCTTGAATTAAATGTGTGACATTTTGGGGCAGCTATTATTATTATTCTATTTTACTATTCTGACCCTCTTGTAGGTCCTTACAAAGACTGATTGTCCAAAGGTAAGAATTTAGAAAGGATATTTTATCTTCTATACCATAGCTCAAAATTATTCTGGTACCCACTGACCTTGTCTAGCACTTTTCAGACTTTTCAGAAATGAGATTTTATTATATTGCACTGCACTATAAACCTGGTTTTCTCTTTCCACTATGAAAACAATCTGGTGGAATCCTGAGTGGATAAACTATGAAACTGGAAGCAGACTATTTTTGAGAGAATAAATATTATGCCCAAACTGATATTATTTTTATTTGACAAGAGGGAATATAAGCAGCCACATCCGAAAGTAAACGAGAATGTCTAGGAATTATTGGAAAGTCATGCTTGATGGAGTTAAGTCTCAGAGGTACTCAAAGCAAGAAGTTAGATGCCAAAAAGTACCATGAAGAGTTAGGGAAAAAAAATGTTCAGAAATTTCAGAAAAATGGTATTTAAATGGAGAGATGCATGACATTTTGGAAACTGAGAAAGTGATAATACTATCAAAATTAGGTGTTATTAAATTGGGGGAATTTTTAAACCAACTTTTCAAAAGAAGTTAATTGCTTAGACATATTTTACTGAATTATTATTCAAATAGTGATAAAGAGTCTTGTGGCTAGTGAGACAGATGCTCACCTCTTGTGGACTCTGAACTTTTAAATAAGTGAATAAAACTTTAATGTTCTTTTAAGGTATCAAAAGACCAAAGAAGGAACAACACTGCATGCACAAATTTCTCTAACTTGGAAAAATTTTTCCTTGGTTCTTGACTTTCTTTTTTCTTTGGGTGGTGATTGACGTATACATAAATGAGGCAGAGATCGTATCTGTATACTGGTCCTATGTTACTTACGTCTTCCCAGGAGGCCAATACCTTTTACCTCATAATCCTGCTGGCACCAAGCCTAACTTTTTACACATGCAATTGTTTAAAATACAACCCAAATAAATAGATTTTCAGCCACTTACAGCCCACTCGTTTTGCATACTACACAAAACTTACCAACATCTGTTAGCCATAGATTAGATAAACACCAGATTTGTATAGACCACATGCTGCCTGCCAGAGCTCTCTGCCCCAGAGATTCCACCTGGGAGGCTAAGTGATACCAAGTAGACATGCGAGCCCCCTCTTCAATCCTCATCCTCCTTAGGAATTCTCTTGCTCCCTTCTCCTTCTAGGTGGTGGCCTCTGCATTGTTCTCATGCTATGAGGGACTTCGCTGCATACAAATCTGCCAAAGCATCACCTAAATTAACTTAATTATGTTCTTCTGCCACCTGGTGGTTATCCCTTTTTTCTTGATCAGCCCTTGTGTCCCTTCCACTAACTACTGCAAAATAAAAATAAGAGACGGTACAAACTGTATATTTATTACATTTGCTATGTAATAGGCATTGTACCAGGCATTTTTCATTGACTTTATCATTTTATCTTATAAAATTCTTACCCACTGGAGTAAATGTATTATTATTGCTTTACAAATAAAAAAATCAAGACTGAATGAACCAAAATTTCTAACAGGGAAAACATGTAGCTTGGCCAGTGATGAAAAGCAGACTCAGGCTTTACATCTCATTATTTTCTGATTATAAAACTCCAGCCCATTAAAAATCCGGCACCCTACTGCTAATCTTGAATCCAAAAGTCTTTTTCTGAGGTTCCACATCTGTGCCACATCCTGACTTGCGTCAGGCAACTCATTTTTACCAAATCTCAGATTCTTTAGTTAAAAAGCTGGTGCAAAAGCAAACCTATCCTAGCTTTTCAAGGCCATGTGAGATGATGCATAGGCAATTGCTTTATTGTCTGTAAAGAGTTTATGCATAGGAAAGTATTGTTTTTTTCTTCTAATTTTTAAATTAAACAGGTTAGTGAATCATACATTATGGACATCATTATACAGACATAAAATAATATAAATGCCAATGTAAAGCATTACTATATGATTTACTTGTTTTCAAAGTGATACTAAAGACTTAAATGGTAAGAATTCGTTATTCTGGATCCATTGCCAAAATGTGTACTGAATAGATCTCTGGAGAGAAAGAAGAAGAGTGCTTGTGTGGGGGGCAGAAACAAATCACTTGTTAGCAGTCTGAAAAAAAAGGGTACATTTTCCAAACACAATTGAAACCATACATTTAAATTATTTTTTTCTCAATAGAAAAAAAATAGTAAGACAAGAATCTAACACTTTCATTATTTTAAAAGTAATTTTATTTTTCGGTGCCTGCTATGGTTTGGATATAATTTGTCCCCATCAAAACTTGTGCCAATGTGGTAGTATCGGGCAGTGTGGCCTAGTGAAGTGTCTGGGTCCTGAGAGCAGGTCACTCATGAATAGGTAAATGCCCTCTCTCAGGAGTGAGTGTGTGCAGAATAGGTTTGGTCCCTCAAGAGGAGATTACTAAAGATTCTGGCTTCCTCGGTTTCTCCCTCTTGGCTCCCTCCCTCCCAACGTGATCTCTTTGCACACATTGGCTCCACTTCAGCTTTCAGTTCTCCACCATGAGTGGAAGCAGCGTAAGGCCCTCACCAGAACCCCAGCAGATGACAGTTCCATGCCCATGAACTTCCAGCCTGCAGAACCAATTAGAAAAGTAAATCTCTTTTCTTTATAAATTACCTATCCTCAAGTACTCTCTTAGAGCAACAACAACAAAAATGGGTTAAGATAGTACCATATACCTAGCAGCACAGGTTAAGAAAGATGATAAATTAAAAAAATAAATAAATAAAATTAGGGAGAAAACTAAAAATAAATAATAAATAAATACATACATACATATTATATTGTGTTTATTATATATATATATTATTTGTAAAACTAAAGTGTTTCAAATACAAATATTCTCTAATTATATTTTTCCAGTCTGGTTTTATTATCCATTTTATGCAGAAGTGAGAGGAAGTAGATGAAAACTAGATTTCCAGCTGCTGCTGTAGTTACAAGTCCTTATTCCACCAGATGCATGATTAGGTAATTTATGAAATAAGGAAAGAGGAAGTCATAGCTTCTTTTTAAATAGTGAATTTTAGAAAAATTTCTTTTAAAAATCATGGAAACAGGCCGGGCACGGTGGCTCACGCCTGTAATCCCAGCACTTTGGGAGGCCGAGGCAGGTGGATCACGAGGTCAGGAGATCGAGACCATCCCGGCTAACATGTCGAAACCCTGTCTCTACTAAAAATACAAAAAATTAGCTGGGCGTGGTGGTGGGCGCCTGTAGTCCCAGCTACTCCGGAGGCTGAGGCAGGAGAATGGCGTGAACCCGGGAGGCGGAGCTTGCAGTAAGCGGAGATCCCGCCACTGCACTCCAGCCTGGGAGACAGAGGGGAATTCCGTCTCAAAAAATAAAAATAAGTAAATAAAATTAAAAAATCATGGAAACAAAATATTTTAACATGGTTTTCTCTAGAGGGGTAAAAAGGTACATCTACATCAAAACTTTAAAGTGTGCATGTACACACATGCGCATGCACGCGTGAGCATGTGTGTTTGTGTGTATTAATACTTAGATTTTTAAGAAAGATCTTCAAAGTAATATTAAGTTATTAATTTGCCTCCCAATGGAAATTCTATTAGAATACTGAAAACTCACACAGAACAAGTTATAACTATTGAACTCATTGACCTGTCTTTATTTAGACTGGAAATAAAATACAAAGTATTATCTTATGAAGCTATTGGCTTAAAGTACTATCTTGTGTATTGCATGACCGCATAGGGAAATATATCTGATGTGGACTCTTAATTTAGAATCTGTCACTCAAAATTTGATTTAGAACCCTATTGGAATTTCGTTCTCAATGAAATTTATAAAATAACTATATGAATATAACAAATGCCATACCACAGTGGCATGACACTCCTGAGGGTTTCCACATCCCTAAAGAAGTGACTGCACGTGGAAATTGCATGGAAAGGGTGGGATTCTGGTTTTTCCAGCACCTCCTAATGACCGCTTTTTTCCAGCACCTCCTAACAGATCCTGGCTTCCGTGGCACAGTGCTGGTTTTTCTCCTACCACCACCTACCTCTTTCAATCTGCTTTGCGGAAAACTGTTCTGCTGGATACCTCTTAAATGTTAGTGTTTTCTTACTCTTTAGCCTCACATTTGTACTCAATTTACATATTCTCCTGGACAACTTCACTAATTCTACAACAGTCATCTGTATGTTAATGATTTCCAAATTATCTCCTACCTACTGCCCTTTACTGAACTGCAGTTAAACCATCAGTCTTCCACTTCTTGTATTCTAATGTTAGTACCATCATGTGCTGCATAACGACCAACATTTCAGTCAATATGGGACCTCATATATGATAATGATCTCTGAAGACTATGATCCTGTATTTTTACTGTACTTTTTCTATGTTTAGACACACAAAACCTTAGCATTGTGTTCCAATTGCCTATGTATTCATGATAGTACCATGCAATCCTAGGAGCAATAGGCTAAACCACATAGCCTAGGTGTGTAATAGGCTATAGTATCTGGGTTTGCGTAAGTACACTCTGTGAAGTTGACACAACTAAATTGTCTAATTATACATTTCTCATCAAATATCCCTGTCATTAAGTGAGGTATTATTGTATGTGGGCCCACCAAAGAAGGAGTAGGAAAGAAACACAGAAAGGGGTATTATTCCTGGGCAAATTTCATAAGTGATATCTCTCCACTTCCTTCTAAACTTTGGGCTTCATTTATGCTAGCTTATTTGCAGTTATTTTAATAGTTTATGTTCTCTTTTTAGATGTGTGTGCAGTTTTCTCTGCCTGGAATACATTTCCTACTTATTTACTTTGTTATTTATAATCATTCTTTAAATTTCAGTTCAAACATAGATCTTCTCTTGGAATGTTGTTTAAAATCTCATCCACTGTCATCTCAAGGACATGGAGTGTGTCTCTTTTACAGCCCTTGTACTCTACATGTAACTGTCGGGGCAACTGCACATTTGTGCTGCCCCCCAGTCGTTTGGGTATTTGATATGAGTTACCACATGGTATTCATATTGGTATCCCTAAGACTATGCTAGATTTGCATAAGAAAAAGTTATTAAATATTACTTAAACACAGAAATTAATAGACCATAGAATGAATAAATCAGTAAATATGTGTATCTGCCAGATACACATTTCTTAGGAAATCACTTCTGCTACTACAGATGTGTAGTTGTGTCCCTATGAAATAATAATTATTTGCAAAAGGTGCTTGAGATATAGAGAATTATTTTTAATTCTACCTTAAAATAGCATGACACATGTTTATTAGAATAATGCCTCTGGTTAGTTATGGGGTGCAAATGGAGTAATCAATGGTCAGCAGCATAAAGATCATTTATCCATACACTAAAGATTCATGATTTTCATGGAAGCGATTAATTGCCTTGATGGTAGTTTGTCAGGGTACTATTTACGGGTTACAGCTATCATGTAAAGCATATAGTTCTCCCTAATGTATCAAGGGTGATTTCAAAGAATAGATGACACTTGAGGGAGTCTTTGAAAAAATGTTGGAATGAACAGATAACAAGAGGGGGTTTTTGGAAAACAGCCTTTGAAACCAACCTGATTGTCCCACAGACAGTTTTTTTTTTTTTTTTTCCTAACTTTAGAAATTAAGCCTTATAGTCTTAAAGACTGAAACTTACACTTGTTTTATCTGAGTTCCTTCCTCAGGAAAACACCCTTCAGGCCTCTCAAAAAACAGTATCAAAGAATGGAAACTCACCAGATCACCACATCCCATCCAGAAAACAGGACCCTTCATTCATTATGATTGCTTCCTTCTCCTTCCTTAGTTCCTGTTTTCTTGCACATTGGTACACTTCTTCCCCGTTATATAAACTCCTAGTTTTAGTCTATCAGGGAGATGGATTTAAGACTGAGCTCCCACCTCCTTGGCTACAGCACCTGATTAAAGCTTACTTCCTTGGCAATACTCAGTGTCTCAGTCATTGGCTTTCTGTGTGGCCAGGAGCAGGACCTAGACCAAACCCCTGGCGTTTCAGTAACACTTTAAAGGATGGAAAGTAGGATTGATGGTACAGAAATACCTGAAGAGTTAAGGGATGGAGCAGGTCAGGGTGATAGTGCCACAGAAACATAACATGCATGATAGTGAGTGTGCAGGCCTCATATTGGCAAGGAGAGAGAAACAGAAGCAGGAGATTAAATTTTGAAGTCCATTCATGGTGCAAGGTGAGGAAGACTCTTTTTACTGTACTTTAACTACAATCTACAGTCATTGAGGTTTTACTACAAGCTGGAGATAAGGTTAAGACTATTAAACTATTGCCTCATTTAATCTCCCCATGAGTCATACAAGGCCCATTTTACTTTTATGCGTGCTTCATAGATGAGAAAACTGAGGTTTGGCCACAACAAGTAGTTTCCTCTATGTCCCACTGCTAGTATATGGCAGGGTCAGAATTTGAAGCCAGTGCTCTCGATTAGGACATTCTACATTTACATTTCCTAGTCTGGCTGATTGATACTCTATTTTCTGGGGTCAGCAGGCACCGTTGTTCAATTTGGACAATTGACTTATGTTCATGTTTAATGAGACTCATTTATGTCACACAGCAAAATCCAGATAGTCACACTGACCCATTGTTTCTTCATCTGGAAGGATTTTTGCTTTCTTTTCTGTAGAATCAAGTTTTACCTGATCTGTGAGGACCTCCTGGGGTCCTGCTCTCTCAAGAGGTCTTCTCTGATCACTTGATTATTTTCTTGTTGAGTGTCTGGCAGAAACAGTGGTCACTAGGCTTAGTGAGTATGGAGTCTTTAAACTCAAATTTTTTGCCAGAGATATGCTTCCAAGAAAGCCACATATATCTAAATTTCAGACAGAACTGCAGCCAGCTATGTGCTGTGAAGTACCCAACCAAGACCACAGTCTCCAGTGTCTATAGGGTTCTCCTGTGTCTTGGACCCACACGACTATTCTCATTTGTTCCTTCCATTGTTACTATTAAACTCTTAGTTTCTGTTATCATTGATGCTCCTTTCATCTTGGCTTCCTAGCTGTTCTCCAAATAATAAAATAAACCTATCTGTGTTTAGAATGAATGCTGATGTTTAGTGTGTCATTATGCTGATGTTGACATTGATAAATACATTTTATGTTGTAAGCAGGGATTTTCTTGAATAATATTTCTGTCATTTTATCTTAGGAAGCATAAAACAAAAATTATCTTGGATTAGATATACAACTATATTCATTAACAATGACAACTGAAAGATCAGATTACTAAACATTTTTCCTTAAGAAGTAAAGTGTTTTAATCAATAAGAATGCATCTTCTACTCTTAATAAGTTTGTCTTGGACAGAAATGAAGAAAATTATATGAGAATATTGTTTTTGATATAGTTTCTGTGGAAAGCATTGCTGATATGACATTTATGAACACAAAAGCAGAAGAGTAAAACCATAAGACAATACAAGACACATTAGAAACTGCTTAAAACTAGTATTTGGAACAGACTTGACTCTACTTCTCAGTTTTCCTTTGAAGACAGGTGGGAACCTCATGAGAGCCAAGTCTACACTCCTACAACTATGTCATCTAGACCAATGACATACACAATAAAGAAGGACAGTGAGAGAAGTGTGCCTCACCATGAGACGAGCAGTTTAGTGAATGAGTCTCAGAGAATATTTTCTTCATTGTTTACCACACCTTAATGCATCTGTACAAAAAGGATTATTTTTAAGAATATGGGTATTGTAGATACTTAATTTAACTGTCCACACGCTTGGATTAGGGACAGGCAGATGAAAAATATATGTTTCTCCTTCCTTCCTTCCTTCCTTCCTTCCTTCCTTCCTTCCTTCCTTTCCTTCCTTTCCTTCCCTCCTCCCTCCCTCCCTCCTTTCTTTCTTTCTTTCTTTCTTTCTTTCTTTCTTTCTTTCTTTCTTTCTTTCTTTCTTTCTTTCTTTCTTTCTTTCTCTCTTTCTTTCTCTTTCCTTCCTTCCTTCCTTCCTTCCTTCCTTCCTTCCTTCCTTCCTTCCTTTCTTTCTTTCTCTTTCCTTCCTTCCTTCCTTCCTTCCTTCCTTCCTTCCTTCCTTTCCTTCCTTCCTTTCCTTCCCTCCCTCCCTCCCTCCTTTCTTTCTTTCTTTCTTTCTTTCTTTCTTTCTTTCTTTCTTTCTTTCTTTCTTTCTTTCTTTCTTTCTCTTTCCTTCCTTCCTTCCTTCCTTCTTTCCTTTCTTCCTTCCTTCTTTCTTTTTTTTTTAATTTCTGAGACAGAGTCTTGCTCTGTCACCCAGGCTGGAGTGCAGTGGCATGATCACAGCTCACTGCAGCTTCGACCTCTCAAGCTAAAGCAATCCTCCCCACTCAGCCCCCCAAATAGCAGGGAGTAAAGGCATGTGCCATCACACCTGGAATATACATATATATATATATTTGTAGAGATGGGGTTTTACTGTGTTGCTCAGCCTATACATATCTGTTTCTATTGATGAACAGACTGGGCAAAACAAATTGCCTAAAACAAGGTTTACTCTTCCAGGTGAAATATGCTCTGGAGAGACCAAGATGATATCCTATTAAGATAAATGGGCATGCGTTACCCTAGGGAAATTTTTTTTCTGAGGAGCTGACATTAGAGCATAAGATAGGCTTTGCTGGCATGGTGGTGCATGCCTAAAGTCATGGCTACTCAGAAGGCTACGATGGAAGCATTACTTCGAGCCCAGGAGTTCAAGGCTGTAATGCAATATAATCATGTCTGTGAATAGCCACTGAACCCCAATTTGGGCAACGTAGTGAGACTCCCATCTCTAAAGTAAAAAAAAGAGAGAGAGAAAAAAAAGGACTTTGCTGATTGGGACTAGATTTTATCACAGTG
Organism: Piliocolobus tephrosceles; assembly: GCF_002776525.5. Lineage (NCBI taxonomy): Eukaryota > Metazoa > Chordata > Mammalia > Primates > Cercopithecidae > Piliocolobus > Piliocolobus tephrosceles. The sequence goes on from NC_045441.1 coordinate 37,498,057, forward strand.
ACCCAGAGAAAGAGTTCTAGGAAAACTGTGGTTTTTCTGTAATATATTAGGAGGTTTGTATTTCAAAATCTTGATTGTACCTTCAATTTACTGACATACAGAAAAATCTTTCCTGTTCTTCTCATCAATTTGGGGCCACCTAGAACAAGCTCTGAACAGTCCTTCATGAATCATTTTATTCTGCACACAGCAGAGCTTTTAGAATGCCCAATGGCTGATGTCGCATGCCATAATGCATCCAGGGGAAATACAGGAAGAACTGATTGTTAGGTGGAATCATATCACCAAACATGACAAGATTGAGAGAAAAGCGTGAATTGGAAGTCTCTTCTCAATAGTTTTGTTGATAATGATCCTGGCTAGTTATTATGGCATGGGATGACTTAAGGTAAAGAGAGAAAATTACTGATCTGGGAAAGCTTTGAACATGACGTTCCCCTGTGACATGGGTGAGACTGAACATATTCCGAAAATTATTCTTCTCTATCCTGGACTTGCATGGTCAAATATACATTGTGTTAGCAACAGTCACTTCTTCTAAGAGCTCCAGAAATTTCTCATTGTTCTCTAAAGTACTACGTAATTCGTCAGTATTCAGAACTTACCATGCCAAAGAGAAGAATGTGATGCTGGAAGAGTGATGTGGTTAGGAGAAAATTATTGATATTCAATGAAACTCACTGAATGATGTATGTTTCTGAAGAATCTTTCCTGGACTTTATTTGAGACCTATTTTCTCTACAAATCTTACCTTACATCTTAGCCCAGTATAGCAACCATTTACTGAATGTCTGTTATATTCCTGATGTGGTATTTAGTATTTTATAAATATGATCTCATTTTATTTGTTCAATGACTCATAGATGAATCAATGGAGATTGTATATACAGAGCAATGTGGATGAGAGCGTCCTTCCTGAACTGAGTTGAGATGATCATGCTTGAAGAGTCATTTGACACTCAAAACAAATGTGGTTCCTGCAACCACTCGTTGAGGTGAGACATCCATCTCCTCAACCACATGCTCTGAGGAAACAATCCTATACACATGAGTGGGCTGGGTCCATTTTGTTGTCCCCTTCACAACTCCTACTGAGAGGGTAAACTGAGTGAATATTCATCTCTTATGCCTCACTATAAACTGTTTAATCTAAACGAGAGCCAACTTCATCAGGAAACAGAAATGGTTACTGCTATGTTTAGCATTTTGCATTAGTTATTCGGAAAGAAAACTCATTGATCACATCCCTCTGGGCAGATTAGGGATTAGTCTATGATGTTCCCCAAGTCATGAAATTTACCTTTGTGTGAACTGACTGAGGGGCCTTCTGTCCCAAGAGAGGATGGTGTGCTGAGAGAGCACAACTGTTCACACACTGCTCTCCATCGAAGTTTCTAGAAGGCTCTATTCTTCATGTGACTCCACTAAAGTGTAGATTGGTCCTGAGCCCAAGGATGGCCCAAACGGAAGAGTAAAATGGTAGGTGAGGAGGAGGTTTAGGGTGTTTCTAGCATGGCTTCTGTTCTGAAACATGCCATCCTCTTCTCTTAGGTCATCAAGTCAACTTGTCACATCAGTTCTTACCTAAATATTTTAAATCTATTATTTTTAGGCATTGTCTTAATTGGAGAGACACAAGATCTCCAATCACTTCAATCTTAGCTAAGGTTTGAGATTACTAACACATAATCTTCACACATACTCGTGGGCCCTATGTAATTTTTAATGTTCTCCATGTTTAAATGATAGCTCACATAGGATGGAAATTCTTAACCACATCTCATCTCTCTGCCTAACACCCAGGCAACATTAGCCTGCATTCGATTTGTGAAAATCTTTAAACTCTCACTCACCTTTTGCTTAAGCATGTTTCTTCCCCCCAGGAGTACCTTTTTCCCACTCCTGTGTGTTGACCTAAATCTTACTTTCCCTTCAGTTCTCATCGCAGGTGCCACTTCTTCCAGGTAGACACTCCTGAAGTTCTCAGGTCAAGTAGCTTTCAATGTGGTTTCCTTAGTACATATGTCTAGATTCTGAATCTATATCCTGATCAATATTTTTATACATGCAGAATTTATTTTGCACTAGAATTTGTTCCTTGAGATCATGAATATACTTCATCGTACTTTTTATCCCCAGTCTGTATTTCAGGATCACTGAATAAGCTTTGTTTGTTAATTTGTTTTCAATGATTTTATTTCTTTTTAGTAAACTTGTTCATAAACATTATCTTAGTCAAAAGAATAATAAGTAAATATAAACACAAAAACTACTAACCTATTTCTATTGTTTTCTTCTTGGAGTCTTAGGTGCCTTACATGCATCTCACCCAATCTTCCTATTAGTCACAAAAAAAAATAGTTTCTAATAGCCCCATTTTGTAGATGATGAAACTAGGATACTTAAACAACTCACCTGACATTTTATATCAAGTAAGTAGTTGAGCAGGGATTTCCATCCAAACACCCACTAACTAATAATTGTTTGAAGCCAGCAGAGCTTATAGAAGATCAATTTTCATATCTTTCTTTGTAAATATACAATTAATTATTGAGACAGTAGAAGTACTAGTGAATCAGTTGACAATTTTCTTCTTACATGAATATTTTGCAGTAAGAAAGAGTATACCACATGCAATCTATATTCAGATGCCAAATTTTAGTTGTGCTTTCATCAGATGAATCAATTTTATATCTGTGTCCTGAATTAGCTGTGAATTCTTTGGTCAGTAATTAAATTGCATTTAATCAATTTAAGAAAGGAGAGCCATCTGTCAGGTGTGTGAACCTAATTAGCTACAGTGTTTTGAATGTACCAGCATATAATGGCAGTGATTTTATTATGAAGAGTTACAATTCAAACATACAGAATTTTATTGTTACATTTTATGTGAATCACAACAGCTCATCAAAAGTCTATTCTGTGAGAATCTTCATATTTTGGCTTAATAAAGACTATTTTAAGAGAGATTGCATCTGAATGGAGAGATATGTATTGAGGCTAGAATTTACAGAATGCCTCTTGGAAGCTAATGGCCAGTTTATCCAAACATGTTTATATTTGATACATATCTTGGTTATGTCACACACATTTTTTAGCACCCCTATAGTGGGTGCTGTGCTAGACACTACAGGATTTGAGATTGAACAAGACACTGTCACTCCATGCAACATTTTATACTATAGTTGAGGAGGTTATTGTAAGCATAATGCCAAAAACCTAAAACTTCTGGAATTCAATATGTCAAACCATGGTCTAATAAATTCTTTGTAAATTGTTACAGCCTGCTTATAAATGGGTATTTTTTACTTCATCTGAAAACATTATAGTTAGTGAGGGCAGAGATTTCCTTATAAGAGATATAGTCAGCAAGGTTAGTTTCCTAAAAGAAATCAAGATCTTCTAGGTAATAGTAAAAATCTATTTGGATGGCACAAAATTAGGAAGTTTATTTTAGTGCCTGAAAGTGTGAAGGTTTACAGAAACCATTAGAAAAGAAGCCTGAAGAGAAGGAGTTCTCTAGTGGGAATGTTTTTGCTTGTTTGTCTGTTGTTTTTTAATCACTGGAACCAGGGTAAGGATTTTCACAGATTTTTTTTAACAGAAAGAAAAGGAATTATGTATACAATTGGCACATAGATTATTACATCTGCAATTTACAGGCTGAATTTTCTAATTTCAGTCAAATATACTACTATGGAGATAAGAAACTGTACTCTAAAACCAAAAAAGTAAAAAGACTGGTTTGATATATAAGAACATGTGCAGGGGTGGGAATAAGGTGGAGACATAGATGAGAAGGTAATAATGCATCAGAAAATTAGGGAACTCTGACATTCATTATCCTCAAACACTCATGTATGTACTGCTTTGCCTTCAGGGCAAATTACAATATCCCTCAGATGGCCTATAAAATTTTTTCATTTGTAGCCCCTGCCTCCTTCCCCAAAGGCTTACTGCCTCTCAGCCATTCCAAATGTCCCAAACCTAAACAATAATTCATTTTTATTTGATGGACAATCCATTGCTCATTGATTCATAAGAATTATTAAGAGGAAAACTCCTTTGATTGTCTTTAGCAACTCATCATGAGAGCTGAAAGTATCCCCAAATTTGTTAATATCACAATAATCCAGGTTATTTTCACATATTATTTATCACAAAGATACAAAGTTTTTAGCATTTCAAGAGTTACTGCCAGCCTTTGCAGTATATGATATTCAAATTCATGCCTCAGCAAAATTACAAATTACAACATGACATATTGGTTCATGAATAGACAGAACTTGGAACACTAAATCTGGAAATGTCAAGGGTCTACTCTTTTACAAATGTCAACAACTGAGCATAATTTCAAGTAACTCCTTTCCTTGAAACTTAAAGTCAATGCTGATACCTTCCATATTGTGAAGAATAGGCAGTCAACAAGAATGGCACTTGTCTATGTTGATGGTATCCAACTACAACACATTGGAGCTAAAACATATGGAGCCACTTTGTGAAGTTATGGCTTTCCTTTTCAAAATAAGAATTTCATTAATAAGAAATGTAGCACTTCTAAAATTTTGACCAAAGGGAAAGGTTCTTTCAACAATTACAAATACAACAATGGGGAAAAATTTGAGAGACAAAGGTGCATAGATTGAGTTAGAGAGTGCAGTGAAGAGGATCTTGAGTATTTACAGAAAATGGGGTTGCAGTGACCATGGCTTATTTTTCACTGGTGGATGGCTACTTTGGGCTGAGGTAGCAAAACATATGCATGGATACCATTCTTCACTTTCACAAAGAATTCTGTTACTCCAGGTTTTTCTTTTTTCATCAAAGAAATTGCTAGAATTACATAACAAAACCTGAGCAAGCACAATGTTGTGTTCAAGATTTCCATGTTTGCTTCATGATCTCACTTCTGGGGCTTTTCCAGGACTTGTTTCCTACAGCTAACTTGCACACTATGTTCTCAGGGAGCAATAAAGGACTTCAACTGGGCCAATGAGAAGTCATTTATTCCTCAGTCTGATAGCTAACACAATATATAGTCCAAGTTCTCAAATTCCGTAACCCTTCAGCTATAGTGTACTTGATTCAATACTCCTCTGAAGAGATACTCACCTGATTTGAAGCACGTGTACACTTGTTGTCACCTATCAGTAAGGACTTCTACAGTTCCTGTTCCTATCGCTTTCTCAAGAAGGGTCTCTTCTGAATTGAATCCACTAATGCCCTACATCTAAGCTCTTCTCCTCTGAGTACATTTTCTGCGGCACTGATCTCCATTTTAGCAACGTCTCTTTCTTTTCAGATGACTCCTCTTCTATCTTCAAGTTTTCAAGACCTCCACTTTTGAAAGAAGCTTCCCATCCTTTCTTCCCACAATTCTAAGTAAAATAAGGACACCACTAACATGCTTTATCTATCTCACTTAATCCTCACATAACCTCACAAAGTGAGCTTTTATTAGCCCTATTACGGGATGCAGAATTCAAGCCATAAACATCAGTCATCTGTTTCTCTCTCTTCCCTGCTTCCTCCCTCCCTCTCTCTCAATTTATCCCCCCTCCTTCCTTTCTTTTCTTCCATCTTACCTTCCTGTTTTGTATTTTTTTTTTTGTCATGGACTTTTTCCTGGTCTAGAGTCTAAACTTAGATGATTTGTTAACTCCACTAACTTCAGTTAGAAGCAGCAAGATAATACAAGCAGGGTGAAAAGAGGAAGTTGTTTGGCTTAGAAAGCACAGTGTATTAAGAAAAAAAGTAATTTTGAGTAGGGCAATAAAATTGAGAAATACAAGTTAAGAATATTTACATTGGTGTTGCAACTTTAGAATATCAACAAGGTGAGCTCCTCTGAGAACATAGCGGACTTAGATCCCCCAAACACTGTTAAGTATGAGCAACTGTAATTCTGGTTACACACACAGGACCATACCAAGAGGCAAATGTATGGTGCTCCAACTGTGCAGTAACTGACACAGTTTTGAAAGAATTCTGTTTTAACTCTTGCTTCCTCTGTAAGCTGCCTCCCTCAGGCCACATTGTTTTTGTTCTCTCTTTGGCCCTTTGCTCAGAAAACAAACAAGCAAGCAAACCAAAATAAAATAAACATTTATGAAACATTAAAGTCACCAGTCTTTTGTTACCCATCTCCATTCTAGTCGTTAAGAGGCATGGAAATTCACACATATTACTCTCAATTATTGGAGGGTAAAAATTTTGTCCCATTCTGTAGGTTGCCTGTTCACTCTGATGGTAGTTTTTTTTTTTTTTTTTTTTTTTTTTTTTGCTGTGCAAAAGCTCTTTAGTTTAATTAGAACCCATTTGTCTATTTTGGCTTTTGTTGCCATTGCTTTTGGTGTTTTAGTCATGAAGCCCTTGCCCATGCCTATGTCCTGAATGGTATTGCCTAGATTTTCTTCTAGGGTTTTTATGGTTTTAGGTCTAACATTTAAGTCTTTAATCCATCTTGAATTAATTTTTGTATGAGGTGTAAGGAAGTGATCCAGTTTCAGTAATGATTTTTGAAGGAGAGTAAGAAGCAAAGGAATCTGCAGTGTGGACAACTTTGGAGCACTAACTAGTCCCTCATTGGAAAGATTTCTTATTTGCCAGGGAGGGAGAAGAGTTAGCTGAAGGTACTGCTATTAGAAAGCCAAAAATTTTGCTAGACTTCAGTTGAGCTAGGGCAGACCAAGGGACTGAAAAAGGCTGGAGAAAATTACCAGGGCCATTTCCTCGGAACATGGAAATGGCAAAAGTTGTGTATTTCTTTAGTTATTTCAATCTTTGTTTTTTATCACTCTCCTACATGGAAAGTTCACTTTCCTCAGAAGCACCTTAATTCGGGGTCACTTACCAGAGATAACATCTGAATGATTCAATTTTCCAGAAAATTTCTTTATAGTGCCAAACTTACTTAATAGATAAATCAACCTTCTGTTTGATTTAATAATTAGGTTATGAATATAACAAATAAGTAGGCATTTTGGTTTAATAACTTTCTGCCATTTAGAGAGTGTTTAACATGTTGCAGGAATTATATAACATCTATATTTATATGATATTTGCATAACATACGAATACACAAATTGGGTTTATATAAAACACTATATATAACATCTATATAAGCATAATTGCATATCATTGTGCTAATAGTCTTAAATATTATTATCCCTATTGAACACATATGAAAAATGAAACAGACTTAAATAATTGCTCAGGATTCATTGCCTTCATATTGCACAGCTGGAAATCAAATGGCTGGCTGGCTGATTTAGAATTAATATGCTTAATTACTCTATGTTACTCTCTCTTATGAAAATGAGTTGAATTGCTATATTCCCAACAGACTGGTATACATTTTAACATCATTTTGATGTTGAACCACATAAATATTTTACCTACTTAAAAATATATATGTACAGAAAATAAAACTTGAACACAGACTGAAAAAAATCTGTATCAAATTGATATGATAGCTACAAGGAGGAAAAAATTGTTTCTAGTAATTTAGAACTTAGCTCTATATCCATGACAATTTAGTGGGTTGTATACTAGGTTACAGAAGAACAGCCACATGAAATCACAATATATCCAGCGGGCTTGTTATAGAATTATTGGAGTCATTATTTGAAAATTATTTTTATAGAGTAGAATGAAGTAAACAAGTAACTATATTAGTGTTATTTATAAAGGAGAGAAGAGCTACAAGTATACCACTAAAGAGCTACATCAAATTCTCCCAGTGTTAAACTTTAATTGGAATTATTATGAATTTAAGTTTTTAAAATTATTTATTTACACCCATCGAAAAGGCCTAGAAGTTTCTGACACTCTGGTAGCCATGAGCATTCCGAAAGACCACATTTCCTTTTCCAAACACATTTTTCCAATTTGAAAAGCAAAAACTTCACAGAGACATCAATCCAAGTCTGAACAAGAAAAGTATAAACTGGTGCTTAGCTGTCCTATTGTGCCACAGTACAAGGGAGCTCTGCTGTGCCCAGCTAAGGGTCTTCCTAGGTTCCTCTAGGCATTCAGATTCACCGGGTTATGATAGGTCACATATGGACAAGTACGTTTGGTAGGATATAGGACAGAAATCATAGCTTGCCAGCAGAGTGAATCAGATGTTCCTCTTTAATAGCAGTCCTGCAGGCACACATCAGACAGCTTGGGGACCAGAAGATAGGACCGACACAGGAGGGTGAGAAAGTTACCCTGTTTTAGCTTCATTCACCACAGCAGCTGATATTTCCTGGAGCAGCTCCACAGACATAGTTTCCAGGATCTCATGAGGAGACTGTCCCAAAAGTCATTGCATTCAGGAAAGACAAAAGATATGGCTTCCTATCATGTATTTATTATTCTTCCAGTCCAGATGCAATTTACTAATTAATGGTAATTTTTACCGTAAGCATTGTTGCTTAGTAACTTTCCCTCTATCTGTTTCCAGGGAAACAGAGCTAAGAGATTAACTGAAGGTCAAATTTTTAGGCAGAGGGCAAAGAGTTTTGTTAACCATTTGCCAACAAAAATATCCACAAGCTATTTTTTAAAATAGAAAAAAAGTGATTATTTGCTACTATTGGAGATGGCTATTACTCCAACACTTTAATCAGAAAGTCAGTAATTAAAGGAGGGCTAGCCTGTAATCCCAGAACTTTGCAGGGGCTGAGGCAGGTGGATCACTTGAGGTCAGGAGTTCGAAACTAGTCTTGCCAACATGCCAAAACCCCATCTCTCCTAAAAATACAAAAATTAGCCAGCATGGTGGTGTGCACCTGTAGTCCCAGCTATTCGAGAGGCTGAGGTGGGAGAATCGCTTGAACCCGGGAGGTGGAGTTTGCAGTGAATGGAGATGGTGCCACTGCACTCCAGCCTGGGCAACAGAGCAAGACTCTCTTTTTCTCAAAAAAAAAAAAAAAAAAAAAAAAAGTGAATATAGAAGTATAAGAAGATAATATTAGAATAGTGTGATTTTGCCATCCTTAAAGAAATATTTGTTTAGGGTAAAGATCCTCAATGGATGGTAAAGCCATCAGGTGACGGAGGATGGGGAATTTCATATTTGCACGGTGTATCAATGCTATCACCTATTACTTGATATTCACAAGGAGCATATATTTCTTTACAGGGCAGGATTTTGCACATCCCTGTGACAACCCAGTGACTGAAATACCCTCAGGTGTCATGTCCTTTGTGCCTCGGGAAGTAAAGTACTAGATGTTTGGTGTACCTGTAAAAAGAGACTAAATTCCTTCCTTCTCTACCTGTAGGAAGCGCATATTTCATACTCCTCAATGTTATATGTTTTACAACAGTAATCCCTCAGAAGTTAGGAGAGGATATCCTGTGGTTTCTCAGCAATGTGCATAATGAGGTGGGTCAATCAAATTTGGAATGCAGTATTGATACAAAACTTGGGCAACACGTTACTACTCATTTGCTAGGGTAATTATACTTTTAGTGGAAACCTTCTATTTGTCTCTTCAAACTAACTCCCCACCCTTCTTCATCCTGAACTGCATTAGTTTTACGAGTTGCATCAGTTGAATGGATTGCATTAACTGCACCATAGTCCTCTGGATTCCTGTAGCATTGAGTCAATGGTAAGTTCTTACAGGAGATCCAAGAATGGCAAGAAAATGAGGTGAGGTATTTATTTGCCTAGAGCCCTCCCAGCAGTACGGCCTTGGGCTGACTTCCCCCTCTATCAGAGGTCCCTGGGATGTATAAAACAGGAGACTTCAGCCACATGAAACTTGCTATTTTTGTATTGTTAAAGCTCATGTCTTATAAGTATTCTGATAAATTATATTGTGTTTTTTCTTAAAAAATGAATATATAGTATGTTTAAAATCATGCATAATGCTACTGAAGACATTTCTAAAGTAGAATGTTTTCTGACTAGGCATCAATAGAAACTGCATCATATGGTTACAATTGTACCAGTTTGACTTAATGCCGGGAAGAACTGTGAACAGAGTAGTGTTAAACCATAGAGATACTTGTTCGTGCTTTTCCCAAATTGGTAGACTATATTGCTAGATTATTGTTTAATTGTTTTTTTTTTAACCTTAGGTAACCTTTTTTCACAGTTAAAAAGAAAAGAATAATGGAAGTTATGTTTATACTTTCTGCTGACAGTTTCCTTTTCTTTTTGAAGCACATCTTTTGTAATTCAATGTTATTTTATTTTATTTTTTAGTTTTAAAAGCAAAATTTGTTTGATGTTGTAGAATCCGTGGGATCTTGGCCTCCTGAAGGTTCACTGAAAATTCACTGACATGAGGCAGACTGATTAATAGAAATAGGAGAAAAGGCATACAAATTTATTTAATGTGTAATTTTTCACTGAATTAGATAAACAATTCTAAAATTCATATGGTGCCAAAAAGGAGCCCAAATAGCAAAAGCAATCCTAAGCAAAAGAAACAAAGCTGGGGACATCACATTACTCAACTTCAAACTATGCTACAAGGGTACTTACTACTATAGTAACCAAAACAGCATTGTACTGGTACAAAAATAGGCACATATACCAGTGGGACAGAATAGAGAACTTAAAAATAAAGCCACATGCTGATAAGGAACTGATCTTTGAGATAAATAATGCAGAAAGGTCAGCCTGTTTAATAAATTATGCTGAGAAAACTGGCAGGTCTTATTCAGAACAATGAAAGTGGACCTCAGGACGGGTGTGGTGGCTCATACCTGTAATCTCAGCATTTTGGGAGCCTGAGGCAAGTGGATCTCTTGAGGCCAAGAGTTCAAGACCAGCCTGGCCAACAGGGTGAAATCCCATCTACTAAAATTACAAAAATTAGCTGGGCATGACGGTGCACACCTGTAATCCCAGCTACTCAGGAGGCTAAGGCACAAGAATCAATTGAACCCGGGACGCTGAGGTTGCAGTGAACTGAGATTACACCATAGAACTCCGGCCTGGGTGATAGAGTGAGGCTTTGTCTCAAAAAAAAAAAAAAAAAAAAAAAAGGACCCCTACCTCTCACCTCTCACCATGTACAAAAACTCAGGTGGATTAAAGATGTAAACATAGGATCTCAAGCTGTAAAAATCCTAGAAGAAAACCTAGGAAACCTTTAGACCTAAGCAAAGAATTTATGACTAAGACTTCAAAAGCAAATGCAACAAAAACAAAAATTGACAATTGGGACATTAAAATAGGGAGCTTCCACACAGCCAGCCAAATAAACTATCAACAGAATAAACAGACAACCTATAAAATGGGAGAAAATATTTGTAAACTATGCATCAAAGGACTAATATTTAGAATCTATAAGAAACTTAAATAAATCAACAGAAAAAAAATAACTCCATTAAAAAGTGGGCAAAAGATACGAACAGACACTTCTCAAAGAAAGACATACAGGCAACCAAGAAACATGGAAAAATGTTCAGCATCACTAAGTGTCAGAGATAATGTAAATTAAAACCACAGTGAGATACTGTCTAACACCAGCCAGATATGGCTCTTATTAAAAAGTCAAAAAATAACAGATGTTGGTGAGGACATGGAGAAAAGGGATTACTTACACACTGTTGGTGTGAATATAAACTAGTTCAGTCACTGTGGAAAGCAGTTTGGAAACTTTCTAAAAAAATTAAAAATAAATGTACTATACATTTCAGCAATCTCATTACTAGGTATCTACCCATCAAATAAGAATTATTTGACCAATAAGAACCCTGAGCTCACATGGTTATCACACTGCCATTCACAACAGCAAATTCATGGAATTAACCTAGGTGCCCATCAACAGATTGCATAAATAAAATGTGGTACATATGCACCATAGAATACTATAGAACCATTAAAAATAATGAAATCATATTATTTGCAGCTGGAGGCAATTATCCTAAGTGAATTAACCCAGAAACAGAAAATCAAATACTGCATGTTCTCACTTATAAATGGGACCTAAACAATGGGGACACATGGGCACAAAGATGGAATTAGACATTGGAGACTCCAAAAGGTGGGAGGACAGAAAGGAGGTCAGTGTTGAACAACTACCTATTGGTTACTATGTTTACAATTTGGGTGAGGGGTTCAACAGAAGCCCAAACCCTGGCATTACATAATATACCCATGTAAAAACAGCCGGTACGTGTGCCCCTGAATCTAAAAAAGAAAACAAAAATCTTTCCTAGATATAGAAAAGGGAAGGCCTCAGAACAATGTCAATGCAGTTTTTCTACAGATGCAAATCTCCTCCACAAAAGACAGCTTTGCACGGCTTTTTTTTTTTTTTTTTTTTTTTTGCTGGCCTTCTCAACAGCCACCTCAAAATATAACAAAAAGTTGTATTTTGGAGTAAAATATTTTGATTCTTCTCAAAATAAAACACGTAAAAAAATAGACATTTTTAAAAGTTGACAGTAATTCCATCAAGTCATTATAAAAATTTTCATGTCATTAAGTCTTTCCTATCCACATTTTACATGGCTGTCAAACTTCTCTATATCTCACTTTGTCTTTCTTTTTTCTCTTATGATAAAACACATTTTTGCAAATCATTTGCACACAAGGTTTTAATGATGGTTATTGGCAGTATGTATGATAATTTATTTACATTTTACACCAAACTAAGGTGTTTAATGTATCTCAGATAGGTTGGTAGCACACATAGCACTCCAATAAGTACTCTTCTATATCAATTTTGTGTTGTATTTTTAAATATCAATGCTGATAGAGTATAAGTAGTAGTTTTTTACTAAGATAAATTTGCAAATAGAGTTCAGGTTTCCAGAAATAGTGTTAAAAATAACTCCCCCTAAATAAATCATTATAAAGCCAAACCCAAATGAAAAGATGAGAAGGGATGACACAGCAAGGGTGGTAAGGCCTGGGTGACTAAACAGGTCACAGCTGGGGAGTAGCCCTTTTGGGAAAAAGCCAATTCAGGCCAGAATCACATGGATTGTCTGGATTTATGTCACTGATTTTCATGTTTCCTGATGAGCCTATGTGTCTTTATTAAGAATGTAAACTGTAGATCAGAAAATGTACCAGAACCGTTTAACCAAAGTCCTCCCCTTCCCTCCATTTAACCACATCTTCACACCATCTGTAAAAAATTTCTCTACTTTCAGCTTTGCAGCCTTTTTGAGATTGAGCCAAGGAACGGGCCTCAGTTTTCCTGAGCACCTCATGAACAGCATTATAAAATTGAATAATTCAAACTTAAAGCCTCTGAAACTTTCGGAGTTTTAGGAGTTTCTCAATTGTGCCTTGAGAGAAATATGGCTATGTTGTCTGAGTCTTGGGGCATGTAGCTGCAATTTCTGCCTTTTTTTTCTGTAAATAATTAAGGAAGCCATATAGTGCCAGGGATAAGATCATCTCAGATCACTACTCCTTCTCATGGAGTAATAATCTTCCCTGGAATGCAGTAATCTGTAAACAATCTAATTGTTGTAACATAAGCATTTGTTTCACACAGAAGATGTAGTTTTGCTAAAATGTCTGTTTGTGCCTATAGAAGTGAGACTTTAACTTCTCCACATTGGAATACTGGTTCCATTGGTTTGGAGTAGGTATCTCCCAGGTGATCATACTCAAAAGCTGTGCTGAAATAAACTCTTTATTTAATTGTATTTTCTGAATCACATTAAGGTTTCTAAGGGATCCAAAATGAACCTGCAGTGAGCACTGTCACTTTGCTGATAGCTAGGGCCTTGGTACCAACATGAAAGACTTAACGTTGAGTCGCTGGGGATCTCTGGTAGATGCCCTCTCAAGTCCAAATTCATGGGGCTGAGGATTCAGACTTCATTCGATCTACACGCATTCTTGAATTGACAAGGTTGGAATTGAAGCGCTACTGCAAGGTAGGAGTTCCATTTGTTATTCTTTAGAGATTCTGCTAATTGAAAATTGTGGTTTTTCACTTTTCTTTGAGGCTTAGGTTTTGATTGGAATTACTCCTTAGAGTTTTTTCAATGAGTTTTTCCTCTCATTTGACATTTTGGTCAGGCAAAAAAAAAAAAAAAAAAACAGTGTATCGTTGAAAAGAGGAAGTGAATACCTGTGGCTTAAGAAAACATTTGTAATATTTTAAATTGGCCATATTTTGAAGCTGGGTCCCGTTGACTTTCTTTTTGACTAACCAAAATTATAAAAGGCTCTCTATGAGAAGGACATAAGTCTTCAAGATATGAGACACTGCTCCTCCATGCCAAAATGAACCTTAGGCTGCTAAGGTCCTGCTAAACAATGTTGGAGCTTATCACCCATGATATGAAAAGGTCTCACAGGAAATCTTTTAAGAACATACAGGGAACCTTGCTTAATCTAGTGGACACACATAAATTTGATCACCTAGTACCTTAAGTACCCAAGTCTCTTGGAATTACCGAGATGCATACAACAGAAGAACTGACTCAAGGGTGACACCTTGAGGAGCTTTTCCCGCAAGTGGCACTCTGGATCCCAAACAACTCCTACCACGTCTTTTTGGTCATTCAAAAGAAAAATAAATCTAAATTATGGGCACTCACATTTCTAAACTGACTCTTCCTCCTTAAGGAGAGAAGCAGCTTAAGGAGAGAGCTGAATTTATGTTTAATACTAAGCGTGCCGTTTCATGCAAATATTTAGGAAACTGGTCTCACATAACTTATAATGAACCCAAATTACAATGGCCAAAATGAAGTGCCTTTGTAACGCTTATACTGGTTTATCTACATTCTCAATTAGAAAAAGTCAGCTCTAAAATACAACCAAATATACCGGAAAGCTATTTTCGACGGTACTTAGAAGCTTCTAAGAGCTTCCAATAAAGTCATTTGTTTGCCAAAGGAAAACAAAAGATTATCCGAAACAATTTTGAAGTAAAACAAAACAAAAGAACTGTTGAAATGATCCTCTCTCCTTCAGCTCCTACTCCTCTTTTGTCAGAACTTCCTTGTCTGCACTCTTGTCCCTCTACCCCTCCTCCTTGTTCTGCTGTTCTGGCTCCATTTTGGAAATACCCTGTATTTGTTGGAGGAAAACCTGCCTTGATTTATCAAGCATGGTCAAAAGTAAAACTTAAAGGTATAATGAAAAAATTCCTGGGCCCTCTTTGGGGTCCTATTTGATTTGCTAAAAAATTTAAATTAAACATTTAAATTTATTATTTCAGATTCTATGATTTGTATAGATTGGTTCACATATTAGTATCAGAAAGTAAAGTCAAAGATTGGATGACAAAGGCAAATAGGAGAAATTCTCTAGAAACATTCCACAGATTTTCTGAAGAAGATTGTGCAGAAGATCACAATACTGCCAAAGGTTTACTAGACGCCATCCCCTTAGTTTTTCAAAGAGTAGTTCAGTAGAATAAAATACAACAACGCTGACAAAATCTTGAAAAGGGTGTAATGACAAACTATAAAGGATTTGAGAAAAATCTTAAACATTATTCATGCATATCAGAAGAAAATTATGCTAACTACCAAAACAATACTCCCCTTAATTTGAACTTTGTAAGTTGGGGATTTGATGAGTAACTGGCAATCATAATAAAGAGGCAGTTCCCCAGTTAGGCTACCTCTCAAACTCATGATCTAGTTAATTTGGCTAATTAAACATTCCACACCCTAACCAAGGCAAAAAAGAAGAGGGAAGTTAAACAAAAAAGAAAAGCAAATAAGTTCATGAGTTTACAACAAAAACAATTGTCCAACCAATTTATAGCCCATAAACTGTCCAGTACATTTCAAAACTGACCGAATCCCCTGCTTTGCATTTACTACAGAAAGCCTTAGCATTTCAAAAGGGACTGTAGAAAATTAAAATGGAAAAGGCAACAACTGACCAAAGAAAAATAAGAATGGGTATGCTCTGAGGAAATCAGGGGAGCTTCTCGTTTTTCCTCACTGACACTTTAGGGGAAATAAAAATTAATTAAATGGAGAACAAACACAGGCTCTTATTGACACAATGTTATCAGTGATAAATTCCACATTATTACAAGGTTCCATTTCTCGGAGTAAAAAAAAAATAAAATGCAAATGGTGGCTACAACAGATAGTTCTATATCAGTATACGAATCTCAACCAACAGTTTTTCAGTTAGGTGCCCTACAGAAAATGTTTGTTTTGCTCTTGGTTCCCTCAGCTCCCTGCAAGCTCTGCCTCCCGGGTTCATGACATTCTCCTGCCCCAGCCTGCTGAGTAGCTGGGACTACAGGCGCCCGCCACCACGCCCGGCTAACCGTTTGTATTTATGGTAGAGACAGGGTTTCACCATGTTAGCCAGGATGATCTCGATCTCCTGACCTCGTGATCCACCCGCCTCGGCCTCCCAAAGTGCTGTTATTACAGGCATGAGCCACCGCGCCCGGTCAATAGACTGGCTTCTTATGAAGTTCTTCTTATTTCTGCTCCCTATATTACAGTTTTCAGTTGTAATAATGTAAATCTTGCCACTCTTCTGCTTCTGTCTTCCAATGAAATACCACATAATTGCATAATCTTTAACAACCACCTTCTCTCTCTTAGGATGGACCTGCAAGAATCCCCCCTTACTAACAATGATGTTATTTGGTTTACAGTTGCACCTTACTTAAAGGGTGCATTTGGAAATTATCATGCAGATTATGCTACAGTATATTTAACTGAGCAAACAGAAAGGGCTTATATTCCGGGAGCAACTTGAGCTCAACAAGTAGAGTTAATAGTATTAATTAAGGCTGTCAATGGGCAAAATGAATCACTTCCAATATTTATACATGAAAATTTATGTACTAATTAAAATATTTATTCTAGTCAGAGTAACTTATGATTTTGGAAATCTATGGAAACAAAGAGGATTTTTTAACCTCTTTCGATCAGTTCATGAAAAATGGACACCCTGTTTCATAATTATTGGAAGCTATATTATTGCGAAACTATAGCTATTGTTAAGATTCCAGAACATTCAAATTTAAACACTACAGAAAGCAAGATAAATCAGTTAGCAGATAATAGAGTAAAAAGAGCTGCCCTAAGTATTTGACCAAGAAAATCAACCCGTTTTAGCTTTCAAAAAGCACTTCATTTTGATGTAAAATTAGTTTAATCCAAAGCTCCAAAAATAAAGCAAGAAACTTGGGAAACAAAAAGGAAACATACTCTTCCAAGACTGGACTGCTGTATAGACCAAATGGTCTAGTCATACTTCCAATCGAATTCTAGTCATCTTTCTTAACTTATGTTCATGTTTGAACTCATTGGAACCCCAGTAAGATGGTTTCTTGGAGAAAACAATATAATCATCATATCTGCCCTAAACATAATCCAGGGAAACAGTGTACAAAAGCTGGCTCATTCTCCAACATTTTCATTGTGCCTATCACCCTCAGTCATCTGGCTTAGCTGAAAGCACAAATAAAATAATAAAACTCAATTGGCAAAATTAACTGAGATTTTTAAAATTCCTTGGCCAAAAGCTTTTGCATTGGTTTTGCTTAATCTAAGATCAACTCCTTTTGCTAAATACCAACATCTCCATATGCAATTATAACAGGCAGATCTATAAAATTATTTTCAGAAAATAACAGATCTATGATACTATTAGGGGATATGTTGTATTATTGCAGAAGGCTTACAAGGCAGCTAACTAAAGACTGTAATTCAGTAAGACTCTTTCTACAGTGCACTCCCAGAAGATAAAAACTTAAGGACCAGGGGACTTCAAGCAACAGGTTATGTCTGTTGAAAATGACATCTTTTAAAGGACTCCCTTCAACCAAGGTGGAAAAAATCTTATTGGGTGCTCCTTATCAAATCTTTTGCCACTAAACTAAAAGGAATTAGTTCCTGGATATACATCACCCATTTAAATAAAGATCCTTTGCTAATGTGGACTTTATCTTAAACTGGTAATTTAAAATTAAAATTCCTCAGAACTAGCAAGGATAAGAAAAAGATGACATCTGAGCTAGCCAGCTTTCTCAAGACACCAAAACAGGCCTGTATCTAAATAAATGCTTTATATTAATAATCATAGATGGAGAAGGTCTCTCTTTACAAGTTCCCATTAAATCTCTTTCTTTTTGCTCCTAGTTCTTATATTTGGTTGCTACTATCACCAGCTGTTGCCTATGAAGCACACCTCTTCTTGCAGTGGACTCAGGACTGTGCTAACAGATTACAGAAAAACACATGCCGGGTATGTGGCCTCATGCCCATTTCTGGTGGTCTGGTGTCTCCTTGGCCCTCCTTTCAATTTAAGGCTAACCCTTTGGGAGAGAGCCTGGTGGAAGACTTTAGCTGCACAAAACAAAAAGTAGAAAAAGCCAGGTTGGTACTGGTCAGGAGCAGTATAAATTTGTAAGAGTGGGTTGAACAACGGATATGGATGGAAAAGGATATGAATGGAAAAGTAAAAGTGAGTTCAAATGGCAAACTGCAAAACCAAGCCATGAAAAATAGGACAAGAAATAAATGCGAAGCTATAGAGAGCCCTAATATGGTAAACGGATGGATGGCTGGATGGACGCATGAATGAATGAGGCACAGAAGGGGTAGGGGCAAGTCATTTGAGGCCAAGTGTGTGAACTCAGAAAGTAGTTATCTCTGACATACAAGACTTGGAAACAGGCCTGAAAGGCAAAGCATTTGACTTCAAATATGTTCCCTGAAAACATGGGGGGTGCTTCAGAGATTGTTCTTGGGGTCTTTTCCCTGACTCCGTCCTTCCCACCTCCACCCTCTCCAAAGCACACACTTAATTTGAGCTTACGTGGTTCATATATTGGCCTCATGTGCTACTACCAGACTAAAAAGGGCTCAAAAACTTACAGAACTGTTAGAAAAAAACAAGTGGAAGGTTAAGTGTTCTTTATCTTTTTGGGCCAACATATCTTAGAATCTGTCTTTGAATCCTCCAATTCCCTAAGTGTGTGCTCCTTTTCTCAGTAAGGAAATACAGTCTTTTCTCTTGTCTGTAATTCTAGAACAGAAGAAGAAACAGTCATCATCTGTAGACCAAGGCACCCAGGGCCAATCTGTAAAAATAAGAGATGCTTACATTGTCAGACATTTCTCCTCACATGGAAGTATTTAAAGTTCAATCACAAAATACTTTAAATCATTTGAGTTGTCTAAATATCTAAATGTTGCATTGTGAACCTGCCTGGTAAAATCTTACCTCCTTTGGTCATTTAGATGAACTTTTTTTTTTTTTTTTTCAAACCATAAAAAATGTTAGACTATTTTGGAATGCTTTGAGATTTTCTCAAGTGAAAATAAGATTTTCTCCAGTGAATTATGCTTCATAATTCTCCAACTCAGTTACAGACATACAAAAACAGACTTTTGATGTTTTTCAGTTTTCTTTTTAAATGTGGAGTGTTTAACTACAATGAATTCATCTCATAATGTGTTATGCATCTTAGTTTTGACTTAAATGATATTTGTTTCTCATCTATCCATCTCTGCCTTATTAGACAAAGCACTAATTCCTCACTTTGCCACTTAGAGGTGATGTGCCGTGTCAGAAGTACCAAGGGTAATGAGCAAGTGCCTCATTTCGACTTCATTAGGAGAGTTTCCAACTCAAAGTCAAATGCACTTGAATGACATCCGATCCCAGGCAACCCAAGCTGGGGCTCTTCCAGGGTCATGATGGCACAGCTGGGAGAGTGGCTGGTCTTTAGCAGGCAGGCACAGTGGCCAAAGGCAAAGATCTACGTTTGACTCCAGTGCTTCCTATTTTAGCAGCAGCTCTATTTCTCTGTATCATGCCAAGAATTCCCAGAGGGAAAAAAGGCTTGGAGGTAAGGCTGGGTGAGACAGAGTGTAGAGAATAATGAGCACCATCCTGCAACAGAAATTTCAACAGGACACTAGAACTTCTATGGTAACTTTGCTGAAAAAAAAAAAAAAAATGTATATAATCATAATAATTATGGCTTTTTTGTGGCCAAAAGATATTGGAGAATAATTTTGGTTATACATGCCCCTTCAACATATATATATATTTCTCTCTAGGTAAAATAGCCTTATTCAGCTACTTCTGTCAAAAATGATAAATATCATTGGCTTTTCTAACTCTAAAAATCACATTTTTAAATAAAACATTCAGTTCAAATTTACTCAAGCAAAACACCTATCTATAAATTCATTGAAGAAATTAACCTTGTAAATTTTGAGTTTGTATATTTACAAGATAAATTTATACTTCTCACACTTAAGTCTTTGGCCTCACGTAAGTAATTTCTATCAACACATATATACTATTTGCTTATTTGTCATAGGGTTCAACATTGCACAAAATTTTGATACATATATTATGGAATTATATTTATGAGCTTTTCATCAGCATTTATTTGTGATATTTGAAATCATTTATGTATTTTTAGCTCTTTGAAACAGGCAACAGTGATTAAAGTTTAAAACAAAATTATAGATAAAATATACATTTAATAAATATTTCATACTTTTGAAACTTTTTAAAGGAAAATTAAGGAAAGATTACTTACATTCAATTTTACATTATAGTTTACTACACATTTGTGTTAAGGGGAGTATTTTGTAAATGTCAATTTGGTTAATTTAGTAGTGTTGTTTAGGTAGTTTACATGCTTTCTCATTTTCTGTCTATTTTTTTCTCAATTATTGAAAAGTGGTGTTGAAATTTCCAATTTAATTTTTGATTGGTCATTTTTTTATTTCTATGAGTTATATTTTGTGGCTTCATTTTTTTCTAAGCTCTATTATTATGTGTTGATATGTTAAGAATCTCTACATTCTCTTGATAAATTGGCTCCTTTATCATGGAATCTGTATTTGTTTACCAGGGTTTCTACAACAAGGTATCACAAGCGGATGCCTTAAGACAGCAGATGTTTATTGTCTCACAGTATTTGAATCTGGAAGTTCAAAATCAAGGTATGGGGAGGGTCATAGTCCCTCTGATACCTGTGGGGGAATTCTTCCTTGTCTCTTCCTAGCTTCTGGTGGCTTGCTGGCAATCTTTGACCTTGCTTGGCTTGTATATGCATTATTCCAAACCCCTTTCTTTTCATGATGCTCTCCCTGTGTCTCTTCACATAATCATTCTTTTTGGGAGGTCTCTGAACAAATTTCCCCAAGTACTCTGCTTCCAAATAAGATCATATTCTGTAATACTAGGACTTGGGGCTTTACCATGTCTTCTTTTGTGTGACGTAATTCAATCCTAATGCCATTCCTGTCTCATCTATTCTGGATCATCCATTGTCCCATAGATAACTATTTCTAGTAGATTTTCATGAAAGACTTACAAGGTGTCTTTTTTAAGATTCAACAAATATGTGTATATTTATATATTTCCTCTGTTTGTGATGTAAAAGTAATATGTTATAAATGTAGTTTGTATATTAATTGTCCACTGTGTTACTCTGAAGTGTTAAGAGTATTTACCCAACATTTCACCAGCAGATTATACTGTCAAATGCATTTCGCCCCATCTTTTAGATGAGAATGGTATCACAGAGTAGTTGAAGACCAATTGAATTATTTGAGCTTTCACACTTTGGTAGCGCACCCCTATGTACATTCCTGACTTTCATGATTAAGTACTGAGTAGAATATTTTGCATTATTCCTTATTTTCTTGATAGACAATGGGCTTTTCAGATATTTTACCACTATTACAGTCAGTTTGGGTAACTTATATTTTCCCCAAAATGATTAATCTTGTCTGGGTTTGCTAATTACTTATATAGATATATGCAAGATAGTCTGTGTTTCTTGTCTGTTTATTTGGTAATTATTTCTCATTTTTTTGTAAGTATAATTTTTTGTAAGTATATAATATCTATCTTTTATAAATTAGTCTTACTAGTGGTTTTTTTATTATACCAGTTTTTCAGAGGCAGCTTTTTACTAGTTTTAAAGCTTTCACTGCAGATTTTCTAAGTTATTAATTTTCACTTTTATTTCAATTACTCCTTGCATTTTGATTTCTTTTAGTTTTCTTCACCAGTATTTGTTACATCTTAAATCTTTTTATTTATCATAATTATGATATTTCATTGATACATAATAGATGTACACATTTCAGGGATATATGTTATAATTCCAGACACTTCATATAGTGTATAAAGATCAAATTAGGTTAATTGGAATATCCATCACCCTAAATATTTATCTTCTCTATATGCTATGAATATTCAAATTGTCCACTTATACTTTTTTGAAATATACACTAGCTTATGGTTACAGATAGTCATCCTACTGATTTGTTGAACACCAGGTCTAACTATATAGCTATATATATAGCTATAGATATGCAGATAGACCTCACCTATCTAGATCGATAGATAGATCTATATATAGTTATATATAATTATATGTTACATAGTTATATATAATATGTTGTATGTATATTATATAGTTATATATTATATATAATATAGTTATACATATTATATAGTTATATGTATATTATATAGTTATATACATTATATATGTTATATAGTTATACATATATAGTTTTAGACATGCAAAGTTATAACTATATATAACTATATAGTTTTATATATATTTTATATAACTTATATATATAGTTTTATATAACTACTAGTTACATAAATATGGCTATAACTATATATAACTATACAGTTACATACAACTATATATAACTGTGTATAACTATATAACATACATAGTTATATGTAACTATCTATATATAGTTATAATTCCAGACACTTCATATAGTGTATATATAGTTATATATGTATGTCATATAGATAGTTATATATAGTTATATATCTATAGCTGACTATATAACATACATAATTATATATATAAAACTATGTATGTTATATAGTTAGTTATAACTATATAGTTATTATATATAGTTATAACTGATTTATTGAACACCAGGTCTAACTATATAGATATATATAAATATAGATATGTATATAGATCTCACCTATCTAGATAGATCTCTCTCTATATATATATAGTTATATATAACTATATGTATCTATATATATTTATAAACTATATAGAGATATAAAGGTATGTCTCACCTATTTAAGTACATATTTGTATGTTTTTTATTTTATTTATTTTATTTTATCATTATTATTATTTTTTGAGATGGAGTCTCGCTCTGTCGCCCAGGCTGGAGTGCAGTGGTGGAATCTTGACTCACTGCAAGCTCCGCCTCCTGGGTTCACACCATTCGCCTGCCTTAGCTTCCCGAGTAGCTGGGACTACAGGCACCCACCACCATGCCCGGCTAATTTTTTGTATTTTTAGTAGAGACGGGGTTTCGCCGTGTTAGCCAGGATGGTCTCGATCTCCTGACCTTGTGATCGACCCACCACAGCCTCCCAAAGTGCTGGGATTACAGGCGTAAGCCACCCTGCCTGGCCATACTTGTATGTTTTTTTAAACTTTTAAATTACATGTCGGGTTTGGTGATTTTAAAAGTTTATATTGATATAGTTATTTTAATTATGTGAATTTTTCTCCAGCGCTTCAACTGTGTACCAAAAACTTTTTACATATTTACTTTCTGTTATTATTTACTAGAAATTTTGCAACTGCATTTTGCATTTCACTTTTGATCCAAGATGTATTTAAAATTGTAATTTCCATGTAGCATAGTATTTTCTTTTTTTAACTTTTATTTTAAGTTCAGGGGTACATATGCAGATTTATTATGTAAGTAAGTTGCATATCATGGGAAGTTGGTGTACAGATTATTCCATCACCCAGATAATAAGCATAGTACCTTATAGGGAGCTTTTTGATCCTTTCCTTCCTCCCATCCTCTACCCTCAAGTAGGCCCTAGTGTCTGTTGTTCCCTTCTTTGTGTCCATGTGCACTCAATCTTTAGCTCCCACTTATGAGTTACAACATGCAGTATTTGTTCCTGCATTAGTTCACTTAGGATTATAACCTCCAGCTCCATTCATGTTACTGCAAAGATGTGATTTATTCTTTTTATGACTGTGTAGTATTCCATGGTTTATTTGAACAACATTTTCTTTATTCAGTCTATCACTGATGGGCATTTAGGTTGATTTCATGACTTTGCTATTGTAAACAATGCTGCAATGAACATATGTGTGTATGTGTCTTTATAGTATAATAATTTATTTTCCTTTAGGTATATACTCAGTAATGGGATTGCTGCGTGGAATGTCACTTCTGTTTTAAGTTCTTTGCAAAATCGCTACACTGCTTTCCACAGTGGCTGAACTAATTCACATTCCCACCAGCGGTGTATAAGCATTTCCTTTCCTTTGCAACCATGCCACCTTCAGTTACTTTTTTACTTTTATAATAATGGTAATAGCCATTCAGACTGGTGTGAGATGGTATTTCATCTAAATGAAATTGTTTTAGTTGTTAATGTTTCTAATTGGTACTACACTGAACTGAAAATGTTAGTGGCAGCAAATTCGTATAGATCTGCAACAACCTCACTTCTCGCCTCCACGAAAGAAAGTATTCCACTGAGGGACATAAGGCAGAAGAAGAAACAGAAGCAGGTTTTAGAGCAGGAGTGAAAGTTTATTTTAAAAAACCCACAAAACTTTAAAGCAGAAATGAAATGTACACTTGGAAGTCAAGTGCCCATTTGACGTTGGACTTAGGGTTTTATATACTGGACTACATCCAGCCTCTTGCTTTCCTTTCCAGTGGAATGCATCCAGAAGGTCATATACTGGTAACACTCTGCCATTTGTCCTCTCAATATGCTTCCTTGAGCTCACTCATGCAACTGCTGAGATCTTATTGGGAAGCTGCCAATCACCAGTTATAGGTGTTTTTATCTTTTGGAAAACTGCCTTTCCCTGGCGTTGGGTGTGATCAATTATTATTTTAGAGAGGCTGTGTGGCAACTGCCTGACCATCACCTAATGGTTACCTGACTTTCCTTGTGGGATGTGGGGATAGCACTCTCCTGCCCCACTCATGCCTGACTAGCTACCTACTGTAACAAAAGAGGTCCTTTCTACACCTGGTGCTCTGCAAAGTACTTGTACAGATGTGGCTCATGCCTGCCACCTAGAAAATGACACATTCATTCTCTCTTTGTCTTTCTTTCTCTTTCTGTCTTCAACATAGGGCTTACTGAAGTGCTTTTAGATGTGCATAATGTAGATTTGTTTAGAGACTTTTTAAAGTTCTCTAAAGTTCACAGACTTCCCTAGGATCATCAATGCAACCTCCTTTTTCAGGATTCAGAAAGTCTTTGTTGATATAGTTACTGTCCATATCTCCCTATAAAAAAATTTCCTACTTTTTCTATAAATTGTCTTGTGAGGACATTGGTGTGGAGTACACAGGTATTAAACAAACACGTACAGATTTTCTGAGGGAAAAATAGGAACACTGAAGTATTGATGACATCTGTGATTCTCTGTAATCAAGATAAAACTAAATCATTTATCTACTATGATATTGTTTTGCAGTCAGAATTTTTAAAATAGTACCCAGGTGTTATGCTGAAAAATACACCTTCCCACATTCTGGAGCCTTAAGTGTTATTTGTTAGATCAACCTAGCTGAAACAAGCTATTTGATGAAAGTTGGAAAGATAAGTAAACATCAAAGATACTTCAAAGTGCAGGAAATTGTAGCTCAATTATAACTACTATAATTTCAAAATCCACCAGAGAAAATCAACAAAATCCATATAATCATAAGTTGTAACTGGTAGAATGTCTAGAATTGTTGTTATGAAACTTTTGTGCCTCTAAGAATCACCTGGGAAGCTTATGTAGATCCTCAGGTGCTGTATCAAAAATTCTGCATTAGGAAGTTTAATTGTCTGCCTTTTAATGGTACCTTCCAGTGATTCTCTGGATGGTAGTTAACTGAAAGCACTTTGAGAGCACTGCCCCCAAATATTTCATAGAAATGCTAAGATTAATAGTCTGGGTTGCATGATTTCTGGGCTTCTAAGCTAAAACGGCAAATTAAGGCCTTTCTTTTAGACTCTGTCAAAAGCATTGGCCACTGCCAATAAATGCATTTTAATGGCATGCTGTGCTTATTTAACTACACACTCACCATAGACTGCGAGCACCTAGGTCTTAATGCTGCTGAAGAATTCACTGCTTCACTCTTTCTTGGTTTAATTGTCTTTGTCCCTGAATAATATCTCCATACATATAATATGCACACAATACAAGGTCTATCACTTTAGTTAGTGTATGTCTTCTAATAGCATGAAAACTAAGACTTGGAAAGTAAAGAAAAAATAAGAAAACATTCTAGGAACTTAGAAAATACACAGATTTAGAGTCAGGAGTCTAGCTATAGTTCAATAGATTGATCTATATATGGATCAATAGAGATAGAAGAGAAATACATATATAGATATAGATGCAAAAATAGATATAGGCATACACAGAAGTATGTATTTGCATGTTTCTTTACCTTTAGAAATAATACTCACATATTTAATTTAGCTAAGTTTTACAAAATCACGTTTCTTCTATAGATATTATTTTATAACTAACTCTGTTTTATATTTTTCCTTCTAGATGGATACCTAAAACAGGGATGAAATCTTATTCAGACTTGGAACCCTAAAGTTGTATCAGAGAATATCCTCTATTTTTTTTCATAAAGACTATGTAAAAAGAAATTTTGTGTGCCTTTTAATACCTGAAAATATCTTGATTTAGTCTTCACTCTCTTGAGTTATTTGTCTTTGTAAAATGGCAGACATGTGTTCATGACTGCAATTTCATACAAAAGAAGCTGAGGCTCAGGAGTTGTTGTACTTGCCCAATGTCACTCAAGTGGAATGCAGCAGATTTTAGAAACATAACTGAAATCTAGTCTTTGAACTAATTATTCATGAAACGTTCATTCTTCTACTCAGCTTAGAGTTGTTGAATGTCTATTATTCTTGAGGTTCTAGTAGAACTTACAAAGATGAACAGAGTTATTGGTTAGCTACAGAGAATTTCATGGCATGATAATGGAGATAGAAATGTTCTTCCCTTCGTATCTTGCATTTATCCTACCCTACAACCCAAATCAAACAACCAGGTTGCTCATTTTCTAAGTTCCGCACTTTACTGAGCCTAATAACATGCACTCCAATATTTTCTCTCAAACTAGTTCTTCTTAAAATCTGTGCTTGGCTTTTGACTCTCCCTACCTCCTGTTATATGAAGCTTCTCATGACAGCATCTTCTCTAAACTGGAAACTTTCTATTCCTTTGCTGTATCCCCAAACATTATTTCTACCTCTCATGTCAGTTACCTCTCATACTCCATTAGTTTCTACTGTTGTGACATTTATGAATTTACCGGCATGTAGTCTCACTATATAGACAAACCCCTTAAGAATTTAATCATGTCTGTCTGAGGCAGGAAATTAAAGAAAAATAAGATTAAAAAGAAAGAGAAATATGTTTTCCTTTATTAGGCTAACTTGTCCCAGAGGCAGTAACAGGCACAGTCCAGACCCAGGAAAAGTCTTGCTAATATTATCTAATGCGCACTGGAGACTCTCCCAGCACTCCCTCAACATATGGAGAAGAAAAACAAATTTTCTTTTGTTTTATGGAAGGAGTTTATAGATTCCTCTTCTCTGTAACTAGTGACTTCAAGTATTCTGTTTTATCTAAGAAGTACCACGAAGGTCATGAGAATCCTGAGTAGGCTTGAACTACAGCTGTCTGGGTACCATAGTGAAGGTTATGGGATAAGCCTGTACCCAGGAAAACTTAGCTAACACATATGGGTTGCTTGGCAATGGTCATATGCAATCCTGTCTTTGTCCTGCCTCTGTATCCCGCTTTCATGCCACTGTAAGCTTGCTTTAAGTTAGCCCACCCCCTTTTGTAAAGGGTATGTAAAAGTCAGGTGCTGTCTTTGTTCCGGGCCCAGTCTTTTGGACATGAGTCAGCTGGGCTTGAGTGCACTCAATAAAGATTCTCCTGTTTCAACTCTAGGTCTCTCTCATCCTCCTGAATCCCGCAACATATTCACTGTCTCTTCAACTGAACTTAGCAAACACCCTCTCTTATACATCCACTTTCTAGTACTGTTAATCCAGTAATACTTCGCATTCTCTCATTTCCGGCTGTGTGAAAATGACAGTTCCTCAGAGAAGCCTCTACTGACAAGCCAGTGTAAAAGAATTATCACTGTGTTACCTATCCCCATACACTGCTAGTTTTCTTTAAACCCTTGATATAGTATTATTTGCCTTCTGTAATATACAGTAGACTTTATATTCCTCAAGGGTAAGATCCTAGTATATTTTCATCACTTTATCTCTTGTGATGTTAACAACACTTGACAATTAGAAAGTACTTGAAAAATATTTATAAATAAATAAATTATTATTAATATATGTGAAAAAACTTAGAGTAAGGATAGAAAAAGAAATCAAGTCCTACTAATGACTCAGAGGTGTTAAATATATTCAAATACGGATACAGTTGAATTTACATTGACTAAACTTTATCTCTACCGTGTTCTTCATTATTGGGTATGGGGTGAACACCTGCTGAGTTCCACTTGACAAAGCTTCCACAATGATTGAAGAGGTTTCTTTATATGATTCAATGAGTGCTTAAGTTTTTCTATTCAGAGATAGAGGCACTGTGCATGGCAAATAAGATTTGGAGTTTGTAATAACACAAAAACTATAATCACAAAGGATTCATACATCAAAACAAATGATTTATTAAAAGAAGCCTAGTACCTACAAGATATTTGTGGAAGGCATCACCATTCAGTTCTCAGAAATAATAGAAGTAAATATGTCTCAACAAATATTTATCAAACACGTGTTATGCACAATGATCTTAATATTTTATAAACAAATCATCTAAGCATTCTGTAGTCCCCAGCCTTCACATATGGACCTAAACCCAGTGAAGTTAACTGACTTGGCAGTATTCAAAGAGCTACTTAATGGCTACAAAAATGTCATAGAGAAATTTCCAAAATAACTATGTAGCTTGCTCTCAAATCAATAGGCAACCGTTTCCTAGTATTCCTTGTACTAATACCACTGAGAAGTTCTGTACGTGGCTATTAAGAAAACCTGAAGCCAGTAAGTGAGCCATTGAGCCTTCTGGAGATCTCTGGAGTAAAGTTTGTTTATATGTGTTAGGAAATATTACCAGTGATACTGCTATGACATCATAAGGTAGTCCTATAGGCAAATAATTTGGGTCCTGGATTAATCAGATCCTGTAAAGTTTGCTTTTCTTGTGTTTGCTTACCAGTTTGAAGCTTTGTCCAATACATCGACTAACAAAAATGCATAGCTTGATAGATGAGCATGTCAAGGTGAGGTAGTGTTCCTTCAACAGCTGAGTGCATTTGCCAAGCTGCCTATCTTAGTTTGGGTTTTCACAGAAGCTGACCTGGAAGTAAGAATTTAATATCAAGTAATTGATTTAGGAAGTGATCCTTGTCATGGGAAAATGAGGCAGGAAAGAAAGAAAAGTCCACAGCCAGGTGCATTAGTGAGTATGTTACTGTGGAATATCCCACTGGGGTCCTGAGCAAAACAATCCTCAATTACACAAGGTGGGAGATAAGAAAGCCCAGACATGAATCCTTCATTGGTTGAGGGCTACTCTCTGGAGCATATGTGGTGCCTCCAGCCTTCCCAGTGCTTGGCTTGAGCCTGTTCATGTGGCTGTGGAAGACCTCAGGCAGAAAAGCACAGGTGCTTGAGAGAGGAAGTCAATAACATACCTGACCACAGTGAGGGGAGTGGGTGTCACGCCACCTGCAGGAGCTGTGGTTTTCTAGCTTTTCTTACTTCTGCTCTTCATTTCATTTACTTCTGCTTGAAAGCTGACTCAATCAATATGATCCCTGGCTCCCCAAGTCCCTTGTCAACCACAACTTCTTCCCTTCAAAAAGTATTCTGAATGTGCTTATTGAGTTTTACACCAAGCCAGTCTGTGTTGGGTCTTATTGCTGCAAATATGAATAAAACTGCATTCCAAACCATATTACTAATCCTCACCTTACTGTTTTAGGAAAGCCAAAATACTGGCATGAACAAGCTGCAATGGGATATTGAGGAAGAAGACATGACACTTCTGGGGGAAACCTGGGATACTTTTTGGAGTTTACATTTAAACTAAGTCTGGAAGCCTAAGTAGCAGTGTCCAATGTGCACAATTTGAAAGAACATTGTAGACGGAGACCAAATTGTCTGTTAGTATATAAATAACTCTTTTCAAGAATTTATATAGCAGGATTTTAGAGTAGAAAAGGAGTCAGGATCAAGGCTATTCAGAGCATTGGCTACCACTACCAGAGGGTACAACATCAGATAGAGTAACCAAGGGCCACTGGAGGCTTACATTGCAGCAGCATGCACAAAATAATCCCCTTGCCTCAGTCACCTCTTTTGGAAGATGAAGTAAAAAGATTTGAAGGAAGATGACTAGTTTCTAGGGTAAGGCCATAGACCTCATCTGGGCAGGACATAGGGGTTAAAGAGCACGAGACAGAGTCTAGATTTTTTTAGTTCATAGAAAATTTATTTTCATGTTTCATCAGGCTGCCTGAATTCAAGTTTAGTTTCTGAAACTTATTGGCTATGTACATTTGAAGAGAATAATTATTATCTCAGTTCCCTCACTGGTTATATGGAAATAAGAACAACACTAACCTGATATGGTTTTGGAGAAGATTAGATTAGATAAAAACCCTCATTTATCACTTAGCATGGCACCTGACACATAGTAAGTCATTACAAGATGTCATATAATGCTAGTATGAGTATCATTATCATATTTATTTTCATGAGAACTCTCATCACATTGAAATTTCCAATACCATGTGCACATTAATTTTGCACAGAGAAGAGCCTTATTTTCTCAACTAATTCTAATTCTTTCTAAATCAGACACAACCACACTGTGGCATAATCATGTATCAAATGAAAAAAAGGAAAAGTAAATTTGATTAATGTGCTTTTGCTTAATTACATAAGAACAGCATATTTTTCATGACTGGTATAAAAAGTTAATAGTTAATAGGGCATTAAAATTCTCAAATGTGGTAAGAAACTACTATGCATCAGTGGCTCATCCACTTCCCCAAGTAAAATCCTTAAGAAAAAATGAGGACTATAAATTAATTGCATCATTTAGAGTTTTTTTCTATTCTTTGAAATAATTCATAAATATTTCATATTCAATTATACATTTCAAATGACTTATCCTGATGACTTTCAGTCAGGCATATTTAAATAACTTAATGGTTAAATTATTTCTACAACCTCAACTACTTTATTTATTTATATTCTGACTCTTTGGGACAACATTAGAGAAGCTCTAACTAGAAACATATAAATCAACAGATTAATGAAACGGCAATTAACATAAAAATAAAAGGCTTAGAAAAGAAAGAAGCATAAACATTTGAAACAATTTAACACATGTATGAAAAAATATTATATGGGGTATAGTTTCATGGTAGCCAATAAACAACTAAAATAAAGTAATACAAAACTAAATGACTTAAGCACCTAAATTTATCAAGTTTTATTCTTTTTAAAACCAATCAAAAAACAAACTTCTTTGGCAATATAATTAATTCCTGTAACTGTTTCTTACATCTTTAAACAGAATCATCACATATGCCCCATCAATATGTACATGAGTCTGTAACACTGAATCCAAGCGTGGTGTGTGAGAATTTCTCTTCATCACTGGATCATTTTCATTAGCCATACACATGCCCTACACTTCACATCTTATAAAAACAGTACAAAACAAATATGCAAACATAAACCCTGACAATAAGAAGTGCTACTGTGGGCCCTTGTCCCTTCCTCGGTGCTGTCTCAATCTTCTGCTCAGTCCTGCGTGTTGCCTCCAAGCACTGCTTCCACCTCTAACTTCTTCTTCATGCCAACCTAGCTTCTTCTTAGGCCACTACCCTGACATTGTCCTGAAAGTCGTTTGTTCTGCTCTCTGACAAGCTGTATGGATCATCTTACTGCCTTCTCAACCTCTGAACTGTATTCAACACAGCTGCTAATTCTATTGTTCCTGAAAGCCTCTCATCTCTCGGATTCTTTTTTGTCTAGTTTTTTATTATTATTATCCCTCAGCCTTTCTGTCCCTGTCTCCTTTGCTTTGCTTGTTGGTCCGTTCTCCCCTTGTCCCCTCAGTACACCTTTCATCCCTTCCTGGGATCTATTTTCAAATGACTGTTCTATGCTAACAACTCCAACACGGATATAGAAACTCTAGGTATCTTTGTGGTGCTTCATGATCACATATACAACCATATACAACCTGAGTATCTCAACCATCAGATTTCCAAACCAAAACAGTCTCAAATCCATTTTATCTCCCTAAATAATAAATCCAGCAAAAACCAGCAGCTTAATCTGGAAACCGGTGGGTCAAGCTTTACTGCTACACCTCCCTGCCTGCTCTAGACAGTCCATATTCCAACCTCATGAGACTTGCCTCCAAAACACATCTTGAGTCTGTGTTTATCTGACATTTTCTCATAATTAGCCTGGGGTTATGGGTGTGGGGGAAGAATACCACAGAATGAAGTGTGCTTATCGTCACATGATGTCCTGGAAGCCTGAAGATATCTGCTGTCTTTCTCCACTGCAAAGTTAATACATTTTTTTCTCTATTTCATTTTATAAAAATATGTTCTAAATCCAGTCTGCACTTAAAGGCAGAGAAATTGCACTTTGTGTCATATAAGGAGGAGTATCTACATATTTTATTTGGAATTTTCTATGGGAAGATTAAAACACCTTTTCTTATTCCTTTTAGGCTTAAATTTTTAAAGTCCCCTCTTTATCTGTTCACTCCCCTGTTTATTTTCTATCTCCCCTAATAGTCTTCATGTTCCATGAGGGCAGATACTGCGTTGTTTGCTTGTCACAGAAACATAGGCCTTTACGTAGTGCTTGGTTCATAGGTAACACTCAGTCAATATTGTTTAAAAATAAATCAGTGGTTGATAGCAATACTAGAAATACATAAATATATACAATATATTTGGTTTCTACAACTAATAGTTTGCCATATATTATTTTATTTAAAAAGTTTATGTTGCCACTAATAATAGCACTGAATGCTATTAAGGAATCCTTTTTATTATTGTTTTGCATGCATTTGATTATGTTGGCTAATTGAACAGGGTGACATTCTTCATATCACCCCCCTCTTTAAATGTGCTGAGCCATATAGAGAGCAGGTCAAATAGCAGATTTTTGTGCACCCTTCAGACATAGCAGCAAAGTCTTTCATCGCACTAATTGGAGATTCTGTAACAGAAATGCATTTCTGATTTCTCCAAAAATAGTAAAAGTATTGCTTGTATGAAGAACTTCCAGGTCAACGTCAAGTCTGGGTAACTCTTATAAAATTGTATTGTGAATATTCTAATGTTTGTCAGGAGAAAGAAGTGATGCCTGGAAATGGCTTTTTGCAAATGGATTTAAATATGTGCAAGTTGGGGAGAGAAGCCTTCTGTAAACACCTAGGCCTTTTATAGAAGCCAAAAAATCTATTGTATAAAAGGAGTGCTGAAATCACTATTGAGTGCTTCCTCTGCTATGGCAATCCAGAAGATTACATAGTGAAACTCTTGTGTAGTCTTAATTTCCCCTTGTTAATATTCAGAATAAAATCTGCATTTAGTTATGCATTAATATTTTTAATACTCTGATAATTTAATTCTAAAATTCATAATATTTTCATACAAAAATCTTATCACTTCTAGAATGTTTCCCCATGTCTGATTTCTGTCGATTTTGAACTGTTTATTTTCTCTTTGTAGAAATCTTGGCCTCTTAGGACTGAACTCACAGGTAAGTAGGAAGGAAGGGAGTGAGACCTCTAAAAATGGGAAGACTATTCTCTCCTTCTTCCTACTGTTACATTGCCAGTCTCCTTGACCAGGGCATGGAGCTTGGGAAGCTGCCCTTTCCTTCCTTCAGGGATGTGCTGAGAATTCCTGCAGAGAATAATGCAGGTGTTCTGATGGAGCTGCATTTATTACCACAACTTTCTAGCTCTTAATGGGCTCAGCAAGGTTCAGGTCATTTAAAGCTATTTCATGTGCCACTGCTCCCACGCTTGATGTCATCTTCATTTTGTTGTGACAATGTAATAGTGACCAGAGGCCTTGTTAGAATCTAAGAATGGTTCTCATAAGGAAAATCAAAAGGTTTAATAATAAAAAACCCTCTTCTGTCACAGGAGAGTATATTCTGCCCAATCCTACTGCCTTTGTTGTAAACTTTCTGGCAGAATTAACTCTAGGTAAATTACCATGATGGTAAATGGAGAAAATCCAGTGTGATACACCTGGATTTCTTCTGACACACTGTGAATTAAGGACTGACTCTATACTTACTAAGCATTTGTCCTCAGGCTGCGTCAAAACCCACACAACCTAAGCAATGAGGCATGTTCAACCTCCAGCTGAGCTGGGAAAAAAAAAAAACAAATTCATTCAGCCAATCAGCCAATTCAGTTTATTGAATTCCAAGCATGTAACCATTAGTGTTCAAACAGGCTGAGGCAGAGCAGTGAACACAACAAACTGCAGTGCCCACCCTTGAGCTGTTTCCATTTTGTGGAGGAAATAGGCCATGAAAACAAAAAACAGGAATAATGCTGTATACTAAGATGTAAAATAAAGCAGGGAATGGAGGCAGAAATGTGGCACGTGGAGGTGGGGCATTCCTGCTTTAGAGAAGATAGTCAGGAGCTTTTCAACGGTAAAGTGACATTAAGAAAGACCTAAGAAAGTGGGCTATGCAGAGATGGGAGCCAGGGAGCGGGTGTCTGGGCAGCAGGAAGAGCATGTATGAGGGGCTGGTGTGAGAGTGAAACTGATCTGCATGCCCAGAGGCCTGCGTGGCTGAAGTGAAATTGGCCAGTGGGTCTGCAGCAGAAGGTGAGGTTGATGACCTCATGTAGGAGCCAGACATGAGAGGTCACATGGGCATTTAAATATATGCACTTTGGTGTTTATTCTCCACAAAATAGGATGTAACTAAAGAATTTTAAAAGAGGTTGACTTGACTCGATTCATTTCAATGTAATCACTCTGGCTGCTTGTTGATAGTAAAATCCAAGAGGCAGGGGAGAGGCACGGAAACCAGATAAGAAACTAGTATCCAAAGCACAGGTGGTAACGGGGGAGGCACCTAGCAGGGGTGAGAATCTAAACATCTCTGGAAGTTACAGTCAGTGGGGTCTGCTAGTTTACATGTGCTAAGGTGTGTATAACAAGGAATAGATTCAAGGTAGTTGAGTCTGAGGGCCCAGCCCACTTCAAGAATGGATTTCTATTTTCTGTGCAGAGTGGGATGCATGAGGGAAATATATTGCAGACACCAAGGGGTGAGCAGCACCCACAGCTCAGCTTTGGATATGCTAAGTTTGAGATGCTGTCGCCCATCCAACTGGTAATGGGGAGGACGATCAAATTTGTTTAGAATCAGAGGTAGAAAAAGGCATCTGTGGTAGAGTCAGCGAGCAGAAGACATCACAATATTTAAGAGAAGGTTGCAAGATTTGGTTTAATTCAGACTGTTGTTCATTCCATTTTGTAATTAGTTTTAATCTTGTATGTCCTTTCCCTAATCTTTGATATATTAAATGTGTCTCTTTATAAAAACATTTCTTTTTGTTATTCTAGGAATCTATGACATTTATTAGTTTTCATTTATGACTTATTTTCTAACAGAAATATTTAAAGCTATATATTTCCCTTAAAGAACTGCTTTGGTATTCTGCGTTTTTATTATCTTTCAGTTGAAAAAACTGTGTGTGTGTGTGTGTGTCTCACTCTGTTGCCCAGGCTGGAGTGCAGTGGGATGATCATAGTTCACTGCAGCCTCAAACTCCTGAGCAGAAGTGATCCTCCCAGTTCAGCCTTTCAGTTAGCTGGGACTACCAAGTGTGTGTCACCACACCTACCTAAGTTTTACTTTTTTTTTTTTTTTTTTTTTTAAGAGATGGGGTCTCACCATGCTGCCCAGGCAGGTCTTGAACTCCTCACCTCAAATGATCCTCCTGCCTCCCAAGCACTGGCATTACAGGATTTAGCCACTGCCCCTGTCCAAACATATTTTCTATTTTCCCTTGCAATTTCTTTTTTGACTTATAGGTGATTTAATAATCTGTTTCATGAAGACTTCTGCCTCTGCTCAGGACATATAAAGCTAGAAGTTCTCTCAACCCAATAATGGGGAAAATCTGGATAAGAAACAAAATCATATGTGTGAACCCATTTGAGAATGGAGATGCTGAGATTGCACAGCATCCCGGAAAACTGACTACTAAAGAAGTACTAGACTCTCCAAAAAGTGGTTAAAAAGTATGCATTACCCTCAGGGGTAGAATAATGAAATGACAGCTTATTTATTAACAACAACAACAACAACAACAAAAAAAAACAGAAGCAAAAAAATAGTGGAATGACATGTTTCATATTCTGAAAGAAAAATACCTGTCAGTGTAGAATTCTGGAGCCAGGAAAACATTCTTCCAAATTGAATATGTAACAAAAATAATAGTAGACAAAGAAAAAGAGAATTTGTTGCCAGCAAGCCCATCTCTCTCTTTTTTTTTTTTTTGAGTCTGTCGCCCACACTGGAGTGCAGTGGCACAGTCTCGGCTCACTACAACCTCTACTTCCTGGGATGAAGTGATTCTCCTGCCTCAGCCTCCCGAATCACCACACCCAGCTAATTTTTGAATTTTTAGTAGAGACGAGGTTTCACCATATTGGTCAAGCTGATCTCAAACTCCTGACCTCAGGTGATCCACCAGTCTTGGCCTCCCAAAGTGCTGGGATTAGGGGCAAACCACCACACCCGACTGCAAGCAGCCCATCTTAAGAGGAGTACTCGAGAGAGTTCTGTAAGAAGTAAAATGGCAATACAGAGCCGATGTACAGAAATACCTGAAAGAAAAGAAAGCACCAAAATTTGCAAAGAAGTAGGCACATTGTGAAGGTTTCGTTGTATGTAGCATTAGAAATGCAGGTAACAACATTGCAAAAAATGGGAAAGGAGTAACCTACTGGTTTCAAATCTTCTAATAGTCCAACTCTATTGGAAAAGTGATGAAAGCAAAAATTTATTACAGTATAATAAGCCAATGATGCAATTTGTGGTCTTCAGGCGACAATAAAACAATAAAGAAATAATATACAAATAAGTTAATACATTAAAATTATAAATATTTTATCATTTCAAAATAAGCAAAAACAGTTAAAAAATATCATAACATAATTAATTCAAACAGAAAACACAAAGTAACATGATGAATGCAAGGCCAGTGATAGCAGATCTCATATTATGTGAGTAGAATAAATACTCCAATTAAAAGGTTAATATTGTCAAACTGCATTTAAAAACCAACCATATGTTGCCTATTACAGAAATAGCTTTCAGACATGGAAATTTTGAAAATAAAACATTGAGGAAAATATATTACAAGAGTATTAACCAGAAGAAAGCTGTGGTAGCCATATCCATATTATATTACTAGCTATAGTAATAGTATTGACTTCATGGAGATGATGTGAGGATTAATTTGTTTGATATAAAGTCAGCTCTTTTTATTAAAGGATGTTATCTGGCAATCAGTAAAGTCTCAGTGAGTCTTATTTATTGTTAGTAAATACACTATCATCCTTGCCATTGCCTAGAATAAATATACACTTAATTATGTCATTTAAAAACCTATAGGTAATAACTTATTTTATTTAAAATGTAATATTTACAAAGTAGAAATAAGAAGCAGTGAGAAGAAAAACTGTAATATGGCTAAATATGTCTACTTCTCCAAAATGCAGGAAAAATGCATTATGATAATAGATTTTAAATCAAAACATCAACCAAAACTGTGACTTGGTTAAGCTCCCCTATTCCAAGACAAAGACTCTCAGGTATGATTTTCAGAAGTACAGTTAAGTGGTATGTCCAAAGACCCTGCATAAATAAGGATTTTCTGATGATTACCACAGGAGCTTTCTCTGCATTTCCAGACAGTGAGCTGATTGGGCCTAAGAGCTTCCTTAAGACCTTCCAAGGCCAGGTGACCAGCTTTCCCGGCATTCCTCTAAACTGTGTGCCCATGAGCTTACATTGTCTGGTGTCAAAGCAGGCTTAGAAATGTGCTCTGCAAGAAGCAAGTTCCTGCCAAAGAAGCCCAACCCAGGCTACACTCCCATAGGGTAAGCCTTTCTACAGGGCACCTGTATTGAATTCCAACCCACAAAAAAGATTTTTGCTGGCTTTCACTGAAAAACCTTTTCATTACACATACCACATAAAAATCATACACATAAGATGAAAATAAAATAAACAGTCAAAATCCTAAATAAAGACAAAAGCAGCTGGGCATGGGGGCTCACACATATAACCCAGCACTCTGGGAAGCAGAGGCTACAGGATCACTTGAGCTCAGGAGTTTGAGACCTGCCAGCACAACATGATGAAAGCCTGCATCTACAAAAAATACAAACCTAACAGGGCACGGTGGAAAGCATTTGTAGTCCTAACTACTCAGGAGGCTGAGGCGGGAGGATCACCTAAACCTGGGAGGTCGGGGCTGCAGTGAGCCATGATAACACCACTGCACTCCAGCCTAGGTGGTGGAGAGAGATCCAAGATCAATTTTTTTTTTTTTTTTTGAAAAAAGCAAACAGAAAACAAAAATAATGAAAGGACTGGTGGTTGGTAATATTAATATCAAACAGAATAAATTTTAACGCAAAAAGCATTCATTAGAAAAAAATGTTAATTTGATATTAATAAAATATGCACTGAAGATCAAAACCAAAACAATTAAACTTTAACACATTGAGATTATTTTTATTTTGCTCTAGCTTTATTGAGGTATAATTGGCAAATAAAAATGTTATATATTCAAAATGTACAACATAATATGTAGGCATACATTATTGTCATCCCCTGATATCCATAGTGGATTGGTTCCTGGATATGCCAGGGATACTCACTTCCCTTATATAAAATTAGGTGATATTTGCATATAACCTATGCACCTCTGTATGACTCCTTTTTCACACTGCTGATAAAGACATACCCAAGACTGGAGAGAAAAAGAAGTTTAATGGACTTACAGTTCCGCATGGCTGGGGAGGTCTTGTTATGCCCAAACCGTTTATTCCCCAGAGAAGACCACCAGAGTCCGGAGTCAAAGCCAAGCGACAAGGATCTTTTATTACAGGTTCGAACCTGGAACTTCCCCACTAGTCATGAGACGAGCGGGAAAGTTCCTTAACTGGGCTCCAGACAGCATTTTTATAGTCAGGGGTAAACAGGTACAGAGTCATAGGGGATTTTGTACACATCAGATTTAGGATTGGCTGACATTTGAACAAGGTGATTTGGCTGATTATGATCGGTTCCCGCCATTTCTGGTATTTCGGTTACATTTTGAAACACTGATGATGTTTATCAGGGGCTTGCAGGGTAGGGGTAGGGTAGGGGTAGGGCGGT